>NC_068281.1:8599283-8751783 GCF_025860055.1 Xyrauchen texanus
CAGGACATTTTTGACTTTTTTCTGAAGTAGTTCTTTTGAGCAAGCTTAATCTTAACTTGTCACTTGCACCTGACAGCACCTTGCTGTCTCAAACTTATTTGCATTAGATGACAAATGGATCCCTATAACTATTGCCTGAGTATCTACACGATATCACTTTAAACCCCCTAGGGGCTTTTAACCCAAGTGTGGGGTGAAAGGATCCCTCACATCCTTTTTTATTTTTAATACTGAATTTGAATCGAAACAACCTTCTGTGATGATTTCTTTTCACAAAAATGATGTTGCTCCATTAATATTCAATAAATGTTTTTGACCTTGTGTTATGTCCCAGGTCTAGGGTCCGAGAAAATAACATAAATAAAGTTGTTACACCTGGACTTCTTATTTCTTTCTTTTTATTATTTTGAAACAAGTTGTTCAAACTGATACGATCAGCACAAGACAGCAAAAGGAAGCAAATTAATTTCAGGGTTGGGTCAGAGCCAAAATAACAAACAAAACTAAAACTACCTAGTTTTAGAGAAAATGATTATCCTATCAAAACAAAGAAACATTTCAACAAAATACAGAGACTAAACTGACTCCCTTACTAGCCAAAAAACAAGAGAAAATATAATGTTCACAATAAAGAAAAAAATGGCACCCCAACCCCTATGGCTTCCATGCTGAAACGCAGTGACATTTACAATAATTATAATAACCAACAAAAACACTCAACCACGTTGAGTGTTAAAAGAAAAACCTTGTACAGAAAACTTAACAGAAATGGAAAAAGAACAAATCAAGGGGAATAAGGTGAGAGAAAAATAAGTAACACAGTAGGCCTACTTATAAAAGTCACTACACAGACTTAATTCTCTTTCCTACAAACACAACAAAGACACGCAATAAACAACATTCCAATATCACTCTCCAGATCCACCTTCCTTCCTTTCTTTTAAAAGTCGCGCAGTTCCATCCTGACCAACCACGGGGCACGTTACTGACACGTTCAATTAGGGCGGTACAACCTGCGTGAGTGACAGAGTGAGAGAGAGAGAGAGACACACACACAGAGACTCGGATTAATTGACAGCTGCTGTCAGACTCTGTTATTATTATTCCTCACACGGTCGCAAGACGACATGTACATGTATCTGGCGTGGTGAGCTGGAACCTGCTTACGTCAGCTGTCACCGCTTACGTCACGAAGTACCGCAACAGCCAATAGGACAATTCAACTGCAGTAGCCACCGTTCAACCTGAAGAAGGCAGCACTCAGACGTTTTTACGCCATATATTGTGGAATTAAAACACTTTATACACAAATGTCAAAAAAATTACTTGAATCAATGACCAGTACTAATAAAGCCCCATGCTTACAGATCATTAACTAAAAAAAGTTGGTTTAGGGTTTAGTTACCCTTTAAGTGCCTTGCTCAAGGACACAATGGTGATGGCTGTGGGGATAGAACCAGCGACCTTCTGATGACCAGTTTACCAGTTATGTGCTTTAGACCACTGCACCAACACCACTCCACCTCTATTTTTTTTACTATGATATACACATATTTAATTAGAGGGACACTGTAAACATTAGGTAGAGAGAGAGAGCATGTACAGGGTTACAATAGTACTATTATGTCCAAAACAAACAAACAAACAAACAAACAAACAAACAAAGGATTAGGCTACTAAAACATAGATCTGATGGTGTTGGATAGTAGTACTTTGATATGTCCCTAAATCACAGTATTTCCATGGGTCAATATGGCAAAAAGTACTTTTTCCATTTTGCAAATAGTTTACCAATTACTAACAGAAAAAAAGCCAAAACACAGGAAAACAGAAACACATTCACTCTGGGAAAATAGCACACACCCTACATTACGACTACCTATAGTGCCTGAAAAGGTCATTTTCTTTAGGTTTTGGACACAGCCAATGTGCTCTATCACCTCTGTCTTAAAATGAATATGCCGGGTTCAAGTTAAGATCAATCGACAGTATTTTTGTCATAATGCTGATTTTAAAATTGTTTTGAATAGACAGTCTCAGCAGTCTGCGCATGCGACGTGATGGGTCTAAATTAACAAAACACGAAGCTAACACAGTATAACGTTTAATTAGGCTACAAGATCTATTGATGTGCATGTGATACATAGCCTTATATTAGACAACTTTATTAATTACATGCATTTAAATCATTTGGCTTGAGTTAGATTGAGCAAACTGTCCACCAGAGGGAGACAACTCACCAAAACAAAACAAAAAAAAACAACAGACTTCGAAACCTCTAACAAATTCATGCATGTCTGCGACAAAAACAATGGGTTGTAAGCTATTCGGAAAGATTAACAACCAATGACAATAGCCGAAATTAAATTTGCTGTGGTTATCAGCCAATCAGAAGGAACAATACAAATGCTCCCACCAACTTCGATATTAGCCTCGTTAGCGCAGTAGGTAGCGCGTCAGTCTCATAATCTGAAGGTCGTGAGTTCGATCCTCACACGGGGCAGGTTGTCTTTTTTTTGACAGATCAGCAATTTGGGCAAACTTATCTGAAACTTGCACTAATTAAAGCGCGAACAGTGCGAACAATAGGGTACAACGGAGTAAAATGGCTAATTTTTATTTTCTCCCAAAACACTAAATAACAACAAAAACTACCACAGCAATTTCACAGCAGGAGAACCGAGCGGGCACCGTTATGCTTAACGGAGCACAAAACGGCGCCGCGATATGCAGAACAAGAGTTGCCATGAAAAAATCCCAGGCCTATTTCTCTTCCCAGTCCAGCCCAGCCCTGCTTCAACTTCACTGCCACTGTGAACGTTGTTTTAACTGGACCTTTGATGGGAAGGATATGTCCAGACTGGACCTCTTGGAGCCTTAATTTAATACCACTGTTCTAAATCTTTTAAGTTGTGTTGTAGCGCTTGCGTGTGCTGCCTAAAATGGAACGTGACATGCGTTTATTGTCAGCGCGACGATGGACGGTTCCAGTGTAGACAGCATCAATGAATATAATGGGGTTCTATTGTTTTTGACGCGACGCGCCGCGCCGCTTGCATCCAGTGTAGACAGGGTGTGAGGCGTGTTTCACAAAAGCATTGTAGTTCGTAAAAACGTTCTTAATTAAGGAGAGCCTTGAAGTTCATTGAGTGCAACTTAAACGTATCTTTCTATATAATCTTTCACAGTCTATCAAAGACAATGGAAAATTTAATAAATTGTATTAAAATATCTTGATAATTGGAAAGCCATTTTAAACTATTTTAGAGGATAAGTTTTGAAAATTCACTATGAAATAGGCAGTCTCTTAATGTATAAGACACATAGCTAATACAGAATAATATTAAATTCACCTGAAGCATAATTGTATTGTTTATTGTAAATTATTTAAGACGCACTGTAAAAAAAATCTCCATGAACTTCAACTTAAAAAAAAAAGTTTAACTGCTGCTTTAAAGTTTTAAGTTAAATCAACATAGCATTACAAATTATTTTAACTCATTTTACATTTAGTCTTAAAAACAGTCATGAGAGGGATGACGTAAGCTCGTTGGTAAGGTCACGCATCACGAGGAGGAAGGAAGAGCATCAAGTGCTTTACAAAGGTATAATTGTCTTTGCTGAAGATTTGTATTTGTATAAATGTGTTGTTCAAAATGGTCGTTTTGTGTGTGTATCCTGGATGCTTCAACCTTCAGAAACCCCAAAGAAAATGCACGCCTGGAAAAATATAAAGTTTTCATCGATTTCCTATACACGATCATGAGCGATTGAAGCTCTGGCTTATTGCGCTGAACCTGGATATCAGTACACCCCTACATTCTCTGAAATATTAGAGGGTGTGCAGTGAACATTTTACCCCTGAGGATTTCAGATGATCAAAAGAAACAAAGGGTCGATATCTGAATTCATCGGCTGTGCCCAGGGCTGTTTATTTCTCAGGTTTAATTTTGAAAGTCAGTTTCTGCATAGCCACATACCTTTAAGTTTTGTCTACAAAAAAGCAAGTGCATTCTATTATTGTTGCACAGAGAAAAGATACAGCTCATTGATCACACGTTGACCTTTTGTGGGGCATGTTGACCAAACACATAGGGTAACTTGTCAAGACTTTATTCATGCTAGCGCCATCCTTGGTATTTGACGTGAATGACAACAAGGCTGTGAGGGATGGACTTAATCTCTTCAATGGGCTGTACAGTAGTTTAGTGTTTTTGGATCGTTCCACGGGCAAAACATCGAAAAACATCCTTCCAAGAACATTTAGCAGACAAAAAACTCCAGACAACACGAGTTGTGGAAAATCAGATGTGGCCTAGGAGGTTTATGTGGCTTTTTATCGGCATGCCATTAAAGTCTTTCCCTCACAGCCTCGTTTTCATTCAAGTTAAAAATAAAAGATGGCACTACAAATAAGCTAATGAAATGCCATTATTTATTAAAGAGAAAATGTAAAAGATTACCTAGAAAAAAAGAAAAAAAAAAAAGATCAAACCACTGTTTTGGTCAACAGATATTGTAATTAATACATTTTCTGAAGTTATAACTTTTAATAACATGTGACAACTTGCCCTGAGTTCACATTTCTGAAGTATAGTTGACCCCTGCCTGAATGTATGCTAGTGTGGTTTATTGGGTTTGATTGCAAACACAGCTATAGTAAAAAATATGATCATATATAGGAATTTTATTTGGGAGGACAAATTCTAATTCAGAAGGGTTTTAAACTGGGTGTTTGAAATATTCAAAACCACTGCTAGAGAGAACCAAACTGTGTAACTGGACAAAAAACCTTACAGTTACTGAGATATAGCACTTGTGACCATTTCTCTGTGTGACAACTAGCCCCTGCTCTCTCCTATGCGTTAAGAAACAATGCTATTTGCAAGTAAATATATGAATAAAATATAAAGTCCAATTAACACATTTTATGTTTAACAAAAGACAAAGTTTTTACCATTTTTACACAGAGCTTTCTACTGTAATGACTAACTAGATAGGTAAAGTTTGTCAAGGTATGATTTTGGCTTGTTCGAATGTTTAAACTTGTTTTAAAATTTTGAAGGATATACAGACCTTACATTAAGACAAACAGTCAGCTAGCTAGATAGATAGTCAAACTGTTACATATATACGTTTTAACATGCCACAGCCTGAGAGACAGTGGGTGAAAATATTTTATGTATATTACCCCAGTATGTCACCCAGTTGTTCACCACAGTGATCCTCAATGCATGTATGTGTGTGAATATACTGTACAGTATGTAAACATGTTAGTGATCTGCACTTTTATATCAACACTGTGATCTTCTGCCATTCAGGAATTTTATATGCTGTTGGTTAACTTTCATTAAACTATTGATTGTTTTATTTTATTTTTTTTACATACAACCTCTGATTTGGCAATATTGTATTATATAGTCATGCTAATATAGCCATTTTAAATTTGAATTATAGTCAGATAAACCATCATATAAATAGATACTGGAGAGAGAGAGAGAGAGATACCATTTTGCGGGTTTGTTTACATTAGAATATTTTACAGTTGGAGTTTGAATTAAGGAGCATTCTGTTGGCCCATTTACACATTCCATTAATGTTATTATATGGGATATTTAAAATTTTGAAAAAACCAAAAAAACAGAAACATAGTTTGTAGAACAACAGTATGTTGGCTTCGCCAAAACAACATCATAAACACTGATTCTACTTACCAGTGGGAATTTGTACAGTATTAACAAGAGGTAAAAAGGCTAGTGTGACCATGTTTCTAGAATTTGAGTTCATACATCTACCCAGATGAATTGAGCAGTAGTAGAGAAGGACTGCAAGATTTTATTCTACACAACAGCAGCAGACATTTCCCATGGGCCTTTACCATAGTAGTCCCTTTATCAAAGTATGATTTAAGAAAGGAAACCGAAATAACACAATATTTCGCTACATTTGACTTTAGTGAGAGTTGTTTTATCACCATTAATGCTTCAAATATGTCAAAATATTAGTCTGACTTTAATTGAAAACCTATTTGTAACAATAAAACATAGTGGGATTAAATAATAAAATCTACATTATTATTACAAAATATACAACTTAGACAACTAAAAACAAAGTGCAATTTAAAATACGACAGGAATATAAGAAACAAAAAGTGCAAGATCATAGTATCAAATGCCAAAGATTTCACACAATGTTTAGCAGAGCAATGCGCCAATGCCCAAAAACATTTAATTGAATGTGCCTTTAGCACTATGTATAAATTGAAGTCTTTATAGGACACAGATTCCCTTCACAAATCTACATTTAAAATACTTTGATGGCATTCATTTAAGAGGCATTCACCAGGGCTGCAAACACTTTCAAGCAAAAACAGTGAGATTAAAACATAAACCGCTTTAAATAACAGACTTACTTGACAGCATTTACAAAGACAGATTACATTGACGTTGCTTCTGATACTTGCACAGCAAACATCTGAATTTTGATACAGTGTTTGCAGGAGTTCATATAATGTTAATTTTTCAGCCAAACACAAGCTTTGGAAACTGGATACACCTGCCACTCAAACATGTTCAATTTACACTGTTTGCATTTAGCGGGCATATCGTACATTAAAATGATTAGCTTAAATAGATAATACAGCAGGACTCTAAATATCAGCATGTGTTTCCAAAGGCTGGATTTAAAAAGCCAAGTGTGGATGTGCTTTGAAGTGGACGTTAATGCAGTGTGGACACAGAGATGCTTAAAAATCCAAGAAAGGCCACGGTATATGTGTAGAGGAATATTTGTGGAGGAATAAGATAAAAGTCTCATATCTCTCAATCCCTTACACCATCTTTGATGTGTATGACTTACTTTCTTCTGCAGAACACAAATATATTTAAAAGACTATCTCAGCTCTGTAGGTCCATACAATTCAAGTGAATGGTGACCAAAACTTTGAAGCCCAAAAAGCACATTAAGGCAGCATAAAAATAATCCAGAAGACTTCAGTGGTTTAATCCATGTCTCCTAAATTGATCCAATTGGTTTTGGGTAAGACCAAAATATAACTTTTTCAGTGTACATCTTGCCATTACAATCTCTAGGTATGACCATGATTTCAAGCTCGATTACACTTCCTAATGCTAGGAAGTATAATTGAGATTGAAATCATGATAGCCAAGGAGACTGCAGATGTCTATAAATCATCTCCATCTCTATTCTCTTTCCAGGGGGCCTTAAAAATGTATTTATTTTCCCTAGCTTTGAATTAATTGCATTATAAAATGTACTAGGTCCATTTTATCTTATCCTGATTTTATTGGTTTTAAATGCTTGTTGCATTCTTAAGCTGTATGTATGTGATTTTATTTATTTTTTGTAACGCCATTTACAGCACTTTGGTACCTAGTGTGTAAATAAAATTTAGTTGAGTCGAGTAATGATTTATAGTGGAAAAAGGAGTTACATTTTGGTCTGTTTTCGCTCAAAACGTGATAGCTTTAGATGGATTAAATATGGATTACTTTTATGCTGCTTTTATGTGGTTTTTGGAGCTTCAAAGTTTTTGTCACTATTTACTTGCATTGTATTTGTATAGACTATCAGAGTAGAGATATTCTTCAAAAATCTTTGCTTGTGTTCTGCAGAAAAAAGAAAGACATACACATCTGGAATGGCATGAGGGTGAGAAAATGATGAGAATTTTCTTTTTTGGGTGAAATATTCCTAAAATGGAATAATGCATACAGCCAAGCACACTAAAGCACAGGATCCCAATATGGCTCAGTGCCATTACAAATTACAAAACGCACACACACACCTTTGTTTACACAGTGCCACAAACATATATGTATATTTTTACATATCCATTCCTTCAGACTCTTTGCAGTGTATGTGAAGGTATTGTCCTCCTCTAGTGGTTGGAGCTGGTTCTATGTGGCTTGCGTCCAGAGTGTGACCGTGCGGTCAGCGGAGGAGGACAGAAAGGAGAGGTGGTGTGTGTGCCACCTGCACTGGATCACCTTATCAGCATGTTCTCCCACTACTGTCAATGGCAGCTGCTTCGTCAGGTCCCCTGTAACACAAGCACACAGACATTTACCAAAAAATGTAAACTGTAAAATAAAAGTTACCCAAAAAAAAAAAAATCACATATAAGTATGACTTTCTTTTTCTGCAGAACACAAATTAGATTTTTAGAAGAATATCTCAACTCTGTAGCTCCATACAATGCAAGTGAATGGTGGTAGAAACAATATGATTGTGTGGGTGATAAACAGATCGATATTTAAGTGCTTTTTTACTATAAATCTTCACTTTCACTTCCACATTCTATTATTTTTTCCGTGCATATTGCCACCTACTGGTCGGGGCTGGTCAAAGTTGGAGATATATAGTATAAAGGACATAAATATTGATCTGTTTCTCATCCACACCTATCATATCGCTTCAGAAGACATGGATTAAAACTGGATTATGGATTACTTTTATTCTGACTTTATGTGATTTTCAAAATCAGATTCAAAATTCTGGCCAACACTTCATGTTCTGCAGAAGAAAGTCATACACAGGGGGCCTGGGTAGCTCAGCAAGTAAAGACACTGACGACCACCCCTGGAGTTCACGAGTTCGAATCCCAGTGCATGCTGAGTGACTCCAGCAAGGTCTCCTAAGCAACCAAATCGGTCAGGTTGCTAGGGAGGGTAGAGTCACATGGGGTAACCTCCTCGTGGTCGCTATAATGCGGTTCACTATCGGTGGGGTGCGTGGATGCCGCGGTGGATGACGTGAAGCCTCCACACGTGCTATGTCTCCGCGGTAACGTGCTCAACAAGCCACGTGATAAGATGCGTGGATTTGTCATCCGCCACCCGGATTGAGTAACTATGCCACCACGAGGACTTAAGAGTGCATCGGGAATTGGGGATTCCAAATTGGAGAGAAAAAAATAAATAAAACATTTAATCATACACATCTGCGATATGTAAATTCTATTTAAAAATTCAAACATGTTTTCAAGCAGCTTTCCGAAATAAACACTTCATCTGCCATAGGCTGAACTAACAGACAGAGGAAAGTGTCAGAGAGCAAGTGTTTATGCTTTGGTATAAAAATTAGTGCTGTCAGTTGATTCAAATATTTAATTGCAATTAATCACATTGTTAATCGTGATTAATCACAGCTTTTGAAAGTGCTGAAATGTTACTCAGTTCTTCTTTTCCTGTTAAAATGCATTGTTTTATGGAAAGAATATCAAACAATACGTAGCAACGTTTTAGTAACATTTTCCAAAAAAAGCATTTCACAGTATAAACTGATCAGCCACAACATTAAAACCACCTGCCTAATATCGTGTAGGTCCCTTTCGTGCTGCCAAAACATCTCTGACCCATCAAGGCATGGACTCCACAAGGCCTCTAAAGGTGTCCTGTGGTATCTGGCACCAAGATGTTAGCAGCAGATCCTTCAAGTCCTGTTAGTTGTGAGGTGGGGCCTCCAAGGATTGGACTTGTTGGTACATCCCATAAATGCTCAATTGGATTGAGATCTGGGGAATTTGGAGGCCAAGTCAATACCTTGAACTCTTTGTCATGTTCCTCAAACTATTACTGAACAATTTTTGCAGTATGGCAGGGCGCATTATCCTGCCGAGAGAGGCCACTGCATGCTATCAAGGAACACCGTTAACATGAAGGGGTGTACATGGTCTGCAGCAATCTTTAGGTAGGTGGTACGTGTAAAAGTAACATCCACATGAATGCCAGGACTGAAGGTTTCCCAGCAGAACATTTCCCAGAGCATCACACAGCCTCCGCCGGCCTGCCTTCTTCCCATGGTGCATCCTGCTGCCATCTCTTCCCCAGGTAAATGACGCACACACACCCAGCCGTCCACATGATCTAAAAGAAAACGTGATTTATCAGACCATTGTCTGTCTGTCCATCCATTGTTCCATAGTCCAGTTTTGATGCTCACATGCCCACGCACAAGATCGTGCAGACACCGAGAGCACTCTCCTAGCACTGTCCTCACTCTTTTCCAAGTGTCTTGGCAGCAGCTATTACCAATGTGTAGAAAATAGAATGAAAAAAATCCACTTAATGAATTTCGTAGCGGGATTGCATGTCTTACGCAACATTTTAAGTTATCCCTGCACATTCCATGTGCATAGTGTGCGAAATCTCCACATTTTTCATTTTTACATGTTGGTGAAAAGCAGTAATCCACACTTTGGAACACAAGAAATCAAGTTTCTTTCTATAGGACTTAAAATCAATGTCTTTCTGTGCATATGTCTCATCATCATCTCTCTCTGTGCATAGTAGTCTGTTTAACATGCATGTGATCTCATAAAGGGACAGAGCACTAGTTGTATTCCCACTGAAGTGCAGAATGAAACATAATAAACTTTGTTAAACCCCAGTTATACATGTGCCTGGAAATCACAGCTGCTCAATATCCAAAATGTAAGTATACATTTAATTAGGTTAGTTTCAAAACGTAATCATTAATTCAACATGAAAATGGCTTTGATATGAAAAAAAAAGCAAGATCACTATGGCTATTATCAGAAGATGAATATTCAAAACAGTCTACTTCATATCATCCTCATGAAACACCAGCTACATTTCTCATTTTTGGACTGTACAGGTATTTTTGTTTTTGTGAATCAGGATGTGTTCAGATTAGGCCTAATATCTCCCTAATGTATATTAAACGTCACAACCGATTTGGTAGCAAGTCTCTTCTCAGGGATTCATATGTTTATTACATTCAGCCAATAATCACATCTTTAACTCAGTGATTAAATCTTTGATCCTGTGTGTGACTACACTACAAATGGCCAAAAGTTGCATGACAGCATGACCAAACGGGTGACTGAAAACCCATCATCTGCACAACAGAACTCTGCTTAAAAACACGTGTGTAAATGGCAGGATGGCTGAGGTTAATATGATGTATTTATGAATTTATATCTGTAAAACGGTAATATGGGATTACATAAGGCATACTGTAAATCATATCTTGCAAATTATAAATGTGATTCAGTTTGGGGGGGGGACATTGTCTTACTAACATAATATGTAAAAGTCTTACTAACATAATATGTAAAAAATAATTATCTTCGGAAAGATTTTTAAAGCCATGATGGTAAAAACAGCTATTTATCCTTTAGGTGTTGGGGCCAGTGAAAATTTTGGCAGGGCCAGTAAAAATCTGAGAAGGAAGGCCAGTAGAAAAATTCCTTAGCATTGAGATCTGTAAATGTTATTCACTTCAACTGTAAGTGGTTTTAATGTTGTGGTGGCTGATCAGTGTAAAGACAGAATTGCACTAAAAAAGCACCAATTCCAGTAACATGGAACAAATGGAACCCACAGCGAAATGGAAGGTTGACTAATTAAAAGAAAATTAATAAATATCTTATGCCTCTATTGAAGCTTGTACACCATTGTAGCTGATGTCTTACTCACCTACCTATAATTTTTCAGGTATTTTATCACCATAATCTGTGGCGGTTTCAACTCTTGTAATGCAAAACATTTTGCTTCAATAAACAGTCATTTTTAACAGGTTAAAATAAATATCTTTTTGATATTTTGTTATCTAACACAAACCCATTCATACATTTTTGAGAGTGGCTTAGGTTTCCTAATATTTGTAAGAGTTCAAGCTTTCATTAAGGGAGTCAGAGGCAGGACTATGATTCACTTAATGGGCAGCTGAGAACTCACCTTGCAGGTCAGAGACGATGACCTTGTTGTCGTAAGATCCTGTGAGCAGGTAATGGGCCCCAGGAGAGAAACGCACCGATCGGACATCGCTGGTGTGCGGTTGGTATGTCTGAACCATGCGTCCGCCTCTGATGTCATACAGCATGCAGGAGCTGTCCTCCTGCCCTGCTGCCAGTAGACGCCCACTTGGGTCCACTGCCACTGATGCCACGGGGCTGCCTGTGGCACACACACACATATATATATATATATATATATATATACACACGGCATGAACAAACATGCACTGAGATTTACCATTAAAATTCAACAGCAGCACTTACCAAAACTGGTTAAACTGACTGTAAATGTGAAGGAAATATTGTATACATTGTCATACATTATACTGCCCACCGGCTAGTAGACTAGTTGATCAACAATCTAGATCAGTGTAAGCCAACTAATGACCAACTTGGACCAGAAAGAAACCATGTAAAACCAGAAGCTGTTTAATGGTAGTTTCCGGAGGGAAAGCACTGAAAAAGTTATTTGAATAGTGTAGTGTTCAGTGGGAGGTGCACCCACCTGAGCCGTGGAAGGCTGTCCCCACCACTCTCACACAGCTGGGCACCCGCAGGTCCCAGAAACGCACAGTCTTGTCCTGAGAGCCAGACGCTATCATCCAACCCCCCCATGTGTACAAAGACAGGATATGACCTGAGAACACACAAATCACATTAGAAAAACATTAATGAGCATGTGATTGTTGGAATACAGTGCATGAGTCATATAGACAACTTTAAGGTACTTTTCTATCCTTTCTGGAGCCTGATAGACATAATCATAACACACTTATGTTTGTGTTTGTATATTGTTGCATTAAAATTAGCCACCTTGATAATCCTGCTAAAATACTCTTTTGGGGTTCAAAAAAGGTGAATTCAATTTTGGGGTTAATTTTCCCTTTAACGTTTAGTGTGTATAATTGTTGTGTGCTGGTGTGTATGTACCTGTGTGTCCGCTCAGTGCGTGCAACCCCTGTCCTCGCTGGCAGTCAGTTGTGTAGATGTTACAATCTCCAGCTCCTGCACTGATTAAAATTGCTCCTCCACTCTCAGGACCCTCCATAAACGCCAAGTCTCTGATTGTCCCATCATGCATACTAAACTCCAGATCAGGACCTGAAACAGAAGTAAGATATGTTCCTATAGTGCAACTGCTAGAGGATGGCATTAACAACGCCAAGGGTAAGAGTTCAATGTCCAGGGAATACACATACTGATAAAGTGTATAGCTTGAATGTACAGTAAGCAAATGCATAAATAAGAGTGGATATAAACAAACTCCATTTAATTCATCAATTAAATTCTACTGAGATTTATATACTCTTCTTGCACACAATCTCTCTCTCAAACCTGTAGCATTGCAGGTTTCTGGGTTGAAAGGCAGCACTTTGACGTATTTGTCATTGGAGCCGGTGGCAAGTAACTGACCACAAGGACTCCAGGCCACGCAATATATGGAGCCTTTGTGGTGCTTGTTCCTCTTGAAGCGGATCACAGGAGGCTTACTTGCACCCGAGCCACTGAGAGAAACAACCATAGCACACACACATCACTCTACTGTTACAATTACTACACAACGATGTCTATTTATTCATCTATAATTTAGAGGATTCGGATTCCCTACCAAAATGTCCTTAAAGTATTTAAAAAAAATTTGTGATAAAGAAATCTACATAAAATGGCATTTGAGTGGAAATATGATGTTCAGTGAGGAAAATTATAGTTTAAAGGGATAATTCAACCAAAAATGAAAATTCTCGCATCATTTACTCACCCCCTCATGCCATCCCAGATGTGTATGACTTTCTTTCTCTGCAGAACACAAAGATTTTTAGAAAAATATTTTAGTTCTGTAGGTCCATACCAAGTGAAAGGTGATCAGACATTTGTAGCACCATAAATCACATAAAGGAAACATAAAAGTAATCCATATGACTCCAGTGTTTAAATCCATACTTTCAGAAGCGATATAATGGAGAATGAGAAACCAATATTTAAAATCTTTTTTCTAAATCTCCACTTTAACTTTCACATTCAGATGTAAAAGCGAGACTAAAGAAGCACAACATGTGACTTTCAGATGTGAAAGTGGAGATTTAGAGTAAAAAAAGGACTTAATGTTTTATATGTTTCTCACCCATATCTATTATATGGCTTCCGAAGATGTGGATTTAACCACTGGAGTCTTACGGATTACATTTATGTTTCCTTAATGTCATTTTTGAGCTACAAAAGCTCTGATCACCCTTCAATTGCATTGTATGGATCTACAGGGCTGAGATAAAAATCTTTGTTTGTATTCAGCAGAAGTAAGAAAGTCATACACATCTGGGATGGTGTGAGGGTGAATAAATGATGACAGAATTTTCATTTTTGGGTGAACTAACCCTTTAATAGTCACTTTGACTTTGCTAAAGAAAAACTACTGTTAGAACTATGGTATATTAAAGGTAATGGATGGCTACATCAAAGAAAACCATAAACATGCTTTATGTCCAAAAACATGGTTTTACGATGGTACTATTTGCATAAACTTTGGAAATAACATGGTACTTTTTGTAAGTGTTAATAAGAAAGGAAAAGAAGATGGCATGACATCTGATTTTTACTTTTTTATTAGCATGATAATGATAATAGATTTTGTTCAATTATATATTTCTAAAATTCTTTCTAGTGTTCATAGTGTTTATAATTGAATTTGGGTGGCTGGATGGACATGGGAGGTTTACTAACTTAAAAGTGATCTTAGTGCAAACAGTAATAAATTACCTCAATTATTCCAAAATGTTTGTTGCTGCCCCAAGAACAGAATTAGAATTAGTTATACTCCCATGTCCATTTTAATGCACTGTGTGGGCACCTGACCTCATGTCCAGTGTGTCGGGGTAAGCACACACACGGAGTGTCTTAGAGTTGGAGCCGACCGCATATAATGACCCTGTGGGGTGGAAGGACACGGCGCGCACCGCCTGTGTATCCTCCAGGGTGTTCACCATCACAAACTTTGCTTTGGACTTCTCTTTCTGAGACACACACAATAAACAAATTATGCCTGTGAGAAGATTTATTTACAGAAAACGGTCCTCTACTCCCAAATAATCCAGTAAACAAATAGCATCTGTCTGAAGTGTTTGAGCTGAAAGGTTTTAAACATTGTAATTAAATGACACTAAAGCCTTAGAGAAAGTTAAAGAGAGAGAGCTGGAAGAAATTAAAAATGAAGGTAAAGAACACAGGGAGAAAGAAAGATTCAGCTTTGAACAAAAAAGGAAACAATTCACCTTCATTCATAGCAGCATTAAATCACATATAGTCATTTAATCCATTGAAAAAGCAGTAATCAAATAGATGTGTGTCTGTAAAACAGTTAAAGGATGGGCAAGGAGGCGGCGAGAACCGGCTTGTCAATATAAATAATAATTTAATGAAAACTCAAAAACACATAAACAAACACACATGACGGACATGCTCGTAATTCTCTCTCTCTCGAACAATCGTCACCGGCCGCCTTTATCCCTCGCGCGCCTCATCAGGCCGATTGGGGACCGGGCGCGCGATATTCTGACCCGGCCCCGCCCCCCTCCGCTCCACATTGCTCCCGGCGTTATCTCAGGCTGGGGTGCCACCGGCATGACGTACACCCCCCCCATCCCTGGGGCGGGGTGTATCTCGCGTCCCGCGTGGTCATCCCCGCCTTCCTCGCCCTGGGAGGAGACAGGAGGGGAAAAACAACAACAAAATAGGCGAGGGAAAAGGCCAACACGGTGTGAAAGGGAGAGAGAGAGAGGAGAGAGAGAAAGAGCTCACTCACCGGTTCTCTGATGTACCGTCGCGTGGTCCTCAAACACTCCTCCACACTCAGGCGGACGACAGCCGCTCCACCCCCGGGCGAACCGGAGTGAAACCGTTGACCCCCAGCGGGCAGAACGCGCCTCCGCTTTTCTGGCGACAAATGGGGACACTCCTCCGCTCCTGGCAGCGGCTCTACTGCTCCGGGCGGTCGGAGAGTTTCTTCCCTCCTCCCCTCGCGGACGCCGGTCTTCCCTCAACCCCTCCGCGTCTCTGGGGATGGCAGGGCACTCCTCCGCCCCCGGCAGCGGCTCCCTCGCTCCAGGTGGTCGGGGTATCCAGTCCCCACTTGCCCCGCGGACGACGGCCGTACCCCGCATCCGGGCGGTCGGGCTACTCCGTCACCCGGCAGATGGTAGCGGCGCTCCCCTGGGTGGACGGCAGTGTCGAAGACTGTGCGAAGGCCATCCCTCCTCCTTCCCGGCTTTCGGCACCAATGTAAAACAGTTAAAGGATGGGCAAGGAGGAGGCGAGAACCGGCTTGTCAATATAAATAATAATTTAATGAAAACTCAAAAACACATAAACAAACACACATGACGGACATGCTCGTAATTCTCTCTCTCTCGAACAATCGTCACCGGCCGCCTTTATCCCTCGTGCGCCTCATCAGGCCGATTGGGGACCGGGCGCGCGATATTCCGACCCGGCCCCGCCCCCCTCCGCTCCACAGTGTCTTATTAGTACTTTTGCCTATCCTAGTTTATTATGCCAAAAAAACGTCCCAGTTACGTACGTAACCTCGATTCCCTGAGACAAAGGGAATGAGACATTGCATAGCTACGCATGTAGGGAGTGTCTTCTTACACAGCCTAGTTGAAACCTCTCTAAAATAATGCCAATATTCTAATATTGGCTATGGTGTTTGAGCCCCGTCTGTTCTGGTGCGAAACTGTCTGCTATAAAAACAGGTGCACAGACACCATTTCCTCAGAATTTCTGACTGAGTCTTGTAGTGTGGCTAGCATTCGCAATGTCTCAATCAGTGAACAATTTAGTGTGTAGAGGTGTCTCATGGATGGTGCTCTGGCATGTAAAATGGTGTTCATGTCTGAACTCGTCAGTTCTGGCGCATGTAGTGCGCCCAGTTCAGGGGACACACATGCAGGTTCCACAGCTGGGGATACCAGATTGTGCCTTACGCCTAAGAGAGGAGATCCCTCCTCAGTGGTATTTTCCAAGATGAGCTGTACAGCATCTCCATCTTTTCAGATGCGGTCTTCCTTTGGAACAAGAAAATAACGGCTGTAAAACCCTGTTTGTGCTTGACAATTTGGCACAATCTCTATTACGTTTTTCCAGATGAGATTGTGTAACACTTGCGCGTCTTCGGACTAAACCGTTGAAGACAGAACCCCATTGAAACAGCGTGGCCAGCATGTAAATTGGATCGTATAACCATGTTCGATCGTTATTTGCACCCATTCTGAAATGTCCGTTACGGCTCACCATGCGTCTGCGTAATGGGACAGAGGGCAATCTGGTTTGCTACCGTATGATATAATGCGTCACTCACCATAGGGAAGTAGTTGCATATAATGTGTGCTTTGAAGAGGAAAAGGGCTATTTTATTGAGAATGTATGAGCATCCCGTCAGGAGCACTTCTGCTGCGTGGGGGAGTTCCTCCCATCGGCGCGAGGTGGGCACTGGTACGGCTGCTTCCTTCTGGGCCACGGTTTCCTTGACATCACTGGTGGCTCGGCGGTGGCAGGTGCTGAGCATGGGTCTTTTAGCCAGGTGCTTGCTTGAGACAGAGAGGGGGGCGAGCCGTCTGCACTATGCTCCGTTTGGGCATAAAGTGTCTTATAGCTTGTAACTGCTGCTGAGTCACGACGTAACGCTCAGCAAACTTACTCACCGCACCGCCAAAGAGGCCGGCTGGAGACACTGAAGCATTCAACAGGGATGTTTTCTCTCTGTCACTCATCTCCGTGAGGGTCAGCCATATCAACTAGGTTGCCCATGAACTTGCCGATGGCCTGTGCCGTGAGCTGCAGTGGTGCGCAACGGTAAGTCTGTATTGGCCCGTAGCTTTTTGAAAGTCTCCGGATCAAAGCCTTGCTCCTCCATTTGTCTGAGGAGCTTTGCTTGGAATAGCTGTAGCACTGCCATTGCATGAAGTGCTGATCCAGCTTGTCCTGCCACCGAGTAGGCTTTTCCCTCCAGTGTGGACGTCCATCTACATGGCTTGGATGGATGTAAGGGGCATGATTTCCACGCCCTGTTACTCATAGGACAGAGATGTGCCGCTACCCCCTCCTACACAGGGGGTAGTTGGGCATCGCCGTTCTTTTCCCTGTGGTCCACGTTCGTGACCGTGCGCGATGAGAGGGGCGTGTGCCAGGACATAAATAGTTTGCTATGAACCTCAGGGAAAAACGGCAGATTTGCGGGATGTGGCTGCTTGATGCCGTCCGGACAGCAAGAACCACTCATCAAGGCGAGACTGCCCAGGTTCCTTTGGGGGAGATAACGTGATGTTGAGTTCTTTGACCGCGCTTGTAAGGACACGAAGCATCTATTTGTCAGTGGCGCGTACATGGTCCTCACCCTCGCTGGGGGGAGGGGCGGTAGCATCATCCACTGACCACTCGCCTGATGCGGTGAGAGACATGACATCGTCATTATCATCCTTATCCCCAGCATAAGATCCACCAAACCAGACGATTCCGCACGCTCCTTCAGAGGGCCGGAGTTCATCTCGTATATAGCGGATATATCCTCACAGTGAGAACAGTCTGTCTCCATGAGAGTTGACTCTGCGTCACTCGCACATTGATCACTTACAAAACGATCTTGAAAGATACAAACACGTAAGTGGCTCTTTATATTATATTATATATATATATATATATATATATATATATATATATATATATATATATATATATATATATATATATATATATATATATATATAAATTATAATTATAATTATATCGCACAAATTACAATTGCTTACAAATACTCTACACCTGCTGACGTGCTGCGGAGAATAAGTATGCTGAGGCCCGTTCACCAGCGAAGCATGAAACGGCGTGGTGGAGAGATGTACGCCGGAGCACTGCAGGGGAGCGGAGGGTCTTCTCGCTGCCGTGAAGATTCCGCCCGCTGACTCGTGTATATCACCGGCGATCGGTAGAGGGCTTGAAGAGATGATCGCTGTCTTGAAGGAAGAAATTCTGAGGAAATGGTGTCCGTTCACCTGTTTTTATAGCAGACGGTTTTGTGCCAAAAAAGCGGGGCTCAATCAGCATAGCCAATATTAGAATATTGGTGTTATTGTGGAGAGGTTTCAACTAGGTTGTGTAAGAAGGCACTACCTATATGCGTAGCTAAGCATGTCAAGTGTACCGAGTTGTAAGGGAACTATAAGCAAGCCATTTGTAGATTGAGCTCCCTGAAAAAACTAGAACAATTTCTCTGTGTACTGCGAGTGATCCGTCCAGCCCGACACAACAACATTGGGTTGATCTGTTTGTTTTCTTAACAGAGGACGAGAAAACATTCAAAAACACTGTTTGAAAACAATGGTCATTTTTGCAATTCTGTTTGGTGACACTAGTGGTGCAGAAATTGCGGAACAACACATCTGAAACACATTTCAGCTTGAATTATGTTGAGCTGTAGGTGGGGATGTACCTCTGGGACTTTAGAATGGGTCAAACTGTCATCAATCTGTCCACTCTTGTCTTTCGGAGTGCTGCAAGATTAAAAAAAACAAAAAACCTTCTTTTAACCACCTACACATTAAGCTTGTATGGATATAATCACTAGAACAACATCTTACCGAGAAGAATTAAATCAGAAAAAAACCCACTGAAACAGTAGCCCTTATTTTTATGCTTAAGATATTAAAGATTAATCTGATCGCCGTTATTTGATCCAACCGGGTTTATTTGAGACAACAACGATTATTAGGCATTCCAATTCCAATCACATTTTAATGGCAAAATAAGGGAATTTAAAATTTTAAGAGCGTGTCAGAGTTTAAATAGTAGTAGTAGCTAAAGCACAGGGCTGTTAATCAGAAGGTCACAGGTTCTA
Source organism: Xyrauchen texanus (assembly GCF_025860055.1). NCBI lineage: Eukaryota > Metazoa > Chordata > Actinopteri > Cypriniformes > Catostomidae > Xyrauchen > Xyrauchen texanus. The sequence continues at coordinate 8,618,948 of NC_068281.1, forward strand.
ACCCCACGGCCACCACCATTGTGTCCTTGAGCAAGGCACTTAACTCCAGGTTGTTCCGGGGGGATTGTCCCTGTAATAATTGCACTGTAAGTCGCTTTGGATAAAAGCGTCTGCCAAATGCATAAATGTAAATGTAAATGTATAGTTGCAGGACGGAGACCTCCAAACAGGGGCGGAGCTAGGGGCCGTTGCCACCATCGACCGAAGCATGTCAATTGCCTTTTGGTCATTTTATATCTTGGGCACAATTTAGTTTGATTTCTACACCAACAACCACCATCACCCCCACCCCACGATGTGCCACCACAGACTGATTGCTGGATCATGTCCAGCCACCCCTATGAAAAACTCCTGGCTCAGCCCTGCCTCCAAATGGGGTGGAATCTCCAACAGAGGGCAGGGTTCCCCAGAAGGGGGCATGGTTACTCCAAAAGAGGGTTGCACCAACTCCAAAAGGGGGTGTCACTTCCACTCATAGTTAAGGTTAGGGAAAGGGTTTGGTAAGGGGCTATCTATATCTTCAGTGGCAGTTTGGAGCAATCGCCCCTTTTTGGAGCAATGCTAAATCCAAATCTACACCCTTGCCAGCAGGTATATCCTTCTCTCACTGAGCCGCACCGAGGAGGTCAACCAGCTCCTGTCCTGAAATGTGCCTGAAGTGCTCTGATGCACGTGCTGTCAGCAGATGCTAACGCCAAACTCCCGCAAAAATATAAACAAACAAAAATAAACTTTGAAAGCATACATACTCTATATTTGAAGTTAAATATGTAAAAATGACTTGTATGTGTGAAGGTGTATGAAGCACAGATACAGAAAAAAACACCTTAAAAAAAACAGACAATTAATTGTCATAATCACAATTATTTTTTGACAATTAATCATCCGCCAAATGCAATAATCGTGGCAACCCTAGTAATGGCAGATAACCAATCTCATGGCCGATATAATACTATCAACATAAATCTAAAAGCATAAATCTTTTGATTTATATATATTTTTTTGATATACAGTATTTACAATGAAGCTATAATCTAGAACTATACATGCTTCCAAGTGAAATCATGCATCAAACCCCTAACCCTAATGTCGACTAGAAAGAATGGATAACTGTTTAATACATTTGTTAACTGACATTGAAAAAGTAAACTCTTTGACTTGGGATAAAAAAAAGCCCTGATTTTATCTACTTCCAATATCAAACAATTAAGGACAGTACAGACAATTAAAAGAAACATTATTATTGGACGATACTTATATGGTCTTAATTATATACTTATATAGTGTGTCCATTATTTGCATATGTAGTAAGTGGTCAAGTTTATATGTGTGTCATTTACACCAATGCAAAGGTACAAAGCTGCTTGATTGTATACCAAATCAAGCATCAAATAACATAATTACTATGATAAAATTTTGAAGTGTCAAAAAGAATGGTTGTCTCGGCCTCACCTCTGGGGCAGCACAGGGGACTGGATGGGCGGAAGGCAGGCTGCTTGCCCTGCTGACCTCTGAGGAGTGCTGGTGACCACATCACTGGCTTCTTCACCTCCCTCCTGTGTCTGTGGCATGGCTGAAGTGTCTCTCGACACATTGATGTTATTACCACCTCGATTACACTGCTGAGAGAGAGCCTGCACCTCTTCTCCCAAATCATCCATTCCCATATTGAGCTCCTCCAGTCTTTGAATAGACCTAAACACACACACACAAACTTGAAGCTAGTCGAGTGTCCACGGATTGCCCACTGGCCATCTGATACATCATAGAAATGGCAAGAGTTTATTTTATTTTTTTAATTGTGAGCTACAATTATAGTATATTTTTTATGACTATTGTGCTCTATAAGATGTAATGTGGACCCATATGTAAAGCTAGCTCAAAATATGCTTTTGCAAACATAACAGTTGTAATCTTCATCTTAACTTGCTCATCTCACACACATACGTAGTGTTTCCATGTTTTATGGGGACTTTCCATAGACATAATGGTTTTTATACTGTACAAACTTTATATTCTATCCCCTAACCTAACCCTACCCCTAAACCTCACAGAAAACTTTCTGCATTTTTACATTTTCAAAAACATAATTTAGTATGATTTATAAGCTGTTTTCCTCATGGGGACCGACAAAATGTCCCCACAAGGTCAAAAATTTCGGGTTTTACTATCCTTATGGGGAAATTTGGTCCCCACAAAGTGATAAATACATGCACGCACACACACACACACACACACACACACACACACACACACACACACACACACACACACACACACACACACACACACACACACACACACACACACACACACACAATTTCTTGTGTCATTTGTTACAAACCCGAAGTCATACATGAAAAACTGATCTGAACCTGGGTTTTCGGGTCCTGTCGGCTTGGGTTGGGTTGCTCTCTATTCTCCACCCACTTTAATTTCTGAGGCTGCTTGTTGCACAATCTGTAGAAAACTGAGGTTCATCATTAGCATTTAATTTGCTATTCAGCCCATCCCCTACCCTCCCACACACTTAATTTCTGTCTCCTTCCTTCTCTGTCAGGAAATTACCACCCAACCCCAAGATAACCTCAACTCGTTATTTCCTTTTGGTCAAGGGGGTTGAGTCAAAAATAAAGCAAATTGCACAAGGCTATGCAGAATACACACCAATGTTTATTTCTGTAGCACCATTTTAAACATCAAAACGGTATATCCTTATTTTCAATAATAATTTATGAACAGTAAGGTTTCTCTTGTCCAACTCCACTGAAAGAACAATGAATGTATCTTCTCCTCTCCCAGTCCCTCTGACACAATGCATTATTTATGGCTCTGGCCTTTAATGATGGCATCATCACTGAAACTGCATGGCACAGTTCCGAAACCTCCATTTGTTTTGATACCATTTTAGAATTTTGCTGTAACCACAGCAACAGAAGAACCAGAAGAACTGTCAAAGCTGAGGAAGAGTACAGCTCTATGACTTTGAACTAAAGTGTCTGCTGTACCAATCAAAATATTTAACTAATGTCCTTATTAGATTTACAAAAGTGGAAAACTGGCTGCAATTTAAATGAGAGCTCAAACAACTTACTGTGCTGTAAATAATAACAAATATATAAATAAAGCCTTCCAAAAAAACCTTTAACAAATTTAAACAATGACCCAGCCATGAATGGTGCCCACCAAAAAAATAAACATATTCTGTATAATTGCTTATGAACATTAAAATGCCGTACTAGTTGAAAGAAACCAAAGTGCCATTTAGGAGGGGTCATGGTAAAGCAGACTATTCAGGCTGGAGGAAGGGGGTCTGAGGATCTCCCATACAAACAAGTTGTCTCAGAACCACTGAATTCAAACAATGGATTGACCTGGTACTAAAATACTTACTATTCAAATGTATTTCCAGCACACAGATGTAAAACAAGTCTCAGAGCTTATGCGTATTCTCCTATGGGATTTCTTCACACACTTCAGGTTCCCTGGATGCTCGCTTCACAATCTGTACAAACCTGAGTATCTGTACAATTCCAAACCTCATCTCATTTACTATTCAACCAAACTTCCTTTTCTCTGCCTCCCTTCTTGCTTTGAACAGCATCATATTTCAAATTTTCTCAGTGTCTTTAAGCTTGTAAACTTCAGATGGATTGCAGTACAGCTCTGGTTTCCACTAGTTAAATCAAATACTGACTTCTGACCTTTGGTTGTGATGTTGGTGGTGATATGGAGCTTGGCTGACCTGGAAAGAAAGGTCTCTGTGAGATTGTGCTTGGCGGTGGGCAGGGCCTCTTGCTGCTGGACTCCACCCTCTTGCAGCATCTGCTGGTAGAGTACCCGCTGCTGCTGCTTCTGTTCCAGGTGCTGCTGCACACGCAAACGCTGGCGGTAAAATTCCTGAAACTGCTCAGTAGAGTCACGCAGCTATACAGAAAAACAAAAAGATATAACCTGAGGTGACAAAGAGGTTTATAAAACTACAGGGCATTGCAGAGGAAAGATAGAGGAAAACATGAGCCACACCAAACATTATGATGATTCAACAACAGATATTTTTGTCAACAATTTTTTTATTGTTAACGTTGTTGATAATGCCGAATAGTCATTTTAGCCCTACTCTTGTTGTAAACATTGTAGTGTTAAACAAAACAGCCTCTAGTCATCAACATCCTAGAAACCTCAGAACAGCCACTCCACAAGCACATGCCTAAACACGACAGTCAATCCAAGCCCTGTGCAGATACACTGCGATTAATCTGAAGCAATAGCAGAATTTGCTAGTTATTTATGACCCTTCTCAAGGCTACCGGCTGCTCAGGGAGGCGGCTGGCAATAAATATAAACATTCAGCCTAGACGAGACTGAGAGTGCATCATGCACTTGATGCACAGACTGACTAAATGCAAAGCATGTTAATAGTAACAGCTGTCAGCACACATCAGCACATTCCACTAAATAATGTAACAATGTGAAGCGGAGCAAACATTTGACTATTTCTGTAACATTAAATGTGCATCAATTGTTAGAATTAAGAACTAAATAGTTTGTCATGTTGCCCTTCCAACGATTGGGCAGATCTATGGAATCTATATCTATACTATTGTGTATCAGTGGATTTTAATGGCAAATTCAGTCCAGAATATATTTGGGTTGCAGTTTAATGTGGTTTATTTTAATGAATAAAGAAATTAATTCCTTGATATTTAACAAGTGCTTAATTCAAAGTTCAAGACATATTGATGGCTTTATAAAAGTGAAGAAGTACCTCATCCTTTTCTGCAGAACCGGGTACAGGAGCATCCTGACCTGGGGCAGAGACTGGTCGAGAGTTCTGCTCATGAGGTGAGCTCATCATTTTATCAGATGGAGTTTCAGTTCTGGAGCTGCAAGACCAGATAGTCCACATTACTGTTTTAGACACACACACACACACACCTCACCTTTTGTAATTGCTTTGTTCTGAACACATTTTTCTTTTGAAGTCATTCTAACAACACACCCATTACAATTATCGAGAACCTTGAATGTGCAAACCATGAATTTATCATTCTACTCAATACCATATTTTCACAGGTTTTTTTTTTTAACCATAACAAGTGTGGGTGCTTGAAAGTTTTCAGTACAACAGTAGATTGTAGAAGCATAATTAGCTTAGCATTTAGTTATTTCAAAGTTGACATCAAGACATCAAGTATCTTTTTCAATCATGCATCAAAATTCATCAGCATCTAAAAGCAGAGCCTGAGACTTGCAAAAAAGTACCAAGATATTACCATGGTATTTGAACACGGTAACATGATAATACCATATTTTTGTGGGCATGTACCATAGTAATAAAACTGCATTCTTTGAAGAACCTTGGAGTATCATGTAAACAGAATTGTATAAGAATGATCATTTTTGAACAAATACCAAATAACCAAAGTTTTACCATCTGATACCATGACTGTGTACTGACCATGGTACTGGCACAGTGCATTTTAAGTGCGCCAGCTATCTGGGGATCTACCAATGTAGTTATTCGGGTTTGCCAGGTACCTCTCAGGTGACTCCTCAAAGATGCTGTGACATCCTGAATTCTCCATCATCACACTGCGGTTCAGGTGCTGAAAGTTAGCAAACGATTGCGACATGGGTGATGTTTTCCCTCCATCTGGTCCTGCAACTCTCTTCTCCTGCCCAGAGAGGCCGTAGGAAAGACCGTCCAATGCTGGGTTCAGAGAGCGAGACATGTAGGTGTCTGCGGACTGTGGCCGTCGCAGAGGTGAGGCAGGGTACGGAGAGAGCTTACTGATCAGTGGAGTAAGGAGGTCGCCATACGCAGCCTTAGCAGGTTTAACAAGACGATCTACATGGATACTGAGCATCTTCTGCTCAAATGCGCAGGAGAAGACATTGGGTGACAGGTTCTGGAGCCAAGAGAGCAAACTGAGGTCCAGATCATCACAGCCATTCCCACACAACATGTCTATACCCAGAAGAACCTCAGTCTCAGTGATCTCTTCTCCTGTGGCTTTGCTCTGACAAAACTCCACGCAGCACTCGTAAAGAACGCCTTTGATTAGCAGTTGGAATAGACGATTGGAGCTGGCACGGAACCCCGCCTCGCTAAGCTTACGGTCAGCCGGAATAAACTCTGCCACCATCCCGCAGGCCTCCTCGAAGCACTGCACACGTGCCGTACTGGGGTTCCAGTCCTTGAACTCAGCGTGGTTGGTGAGGCGGGGAAGGGTCAGGAGCAAACAAAGCTTACTGTAGTCCTCTTTAGACGGACAAAACTCCTCCACGGCATGGAGACACTTCACAGCTTCCTGCATGGTCAGCTCCAACTGAACATAGACACAGAAAAAGAAAAGGCAGAGCCATTTGCAGCAAAACTGTAATCTGTTTCTGGATCGCTCCCAATGAGACCTACAACTTTTCAATTGGGCTGGGTAACAAAAAAATTTTTTTTCCAATAAATACCTTGACCTTGATCTTGATTCTTAAAATCAGAAGATCAATCTTCTACACTATACCAGGGATGCTCATTACATAGATTGTAATACAACCACTGGCTGATCACGTTAACATGTCAAAATTTAAAGAGATTAGAGATCAATACTACACAAATAGCGAGAATCTTAAAATTAACTTTTTATTTCCTCATTTAGGTACCCAGTGTTGTTTGAATGAAAGGTGATCTATATGTATGCACGTACTTTAAGTGTGCGTGAGCTCAGAAGGCTCTAGCAGAGCAGTGGTAATGCAGATACAGGCCTCCAGTGGTTAAATCCATGTATTCAGAAGCGATGCAATTGATTTTGGATGAGAACAGACCAAAATATAACTCCTTTTTCTCTATAAATTTTATTGACCTACAGAGCTGAGATATTCTTCTAAAAATCTTCATTGTGTTCTGCAGATGAAAGAAAGTCAAACACATCTGGGATGGCATGAGGGTAAATAAATAATGATTGAATTTCATTTGAGTGAACTATTCCTTTAAGAACTTAAAAACAATCTTTACTCATTAGTAAGTATTTTGTTGTGGTATCGAATTTGGTATTGAGAATTACAAACAGTATGCAAGTCAAATGGGCATTCTAAATATGCCCAGATCATTTAGCAAATATAATCAAGAGTTTGAGAACTGGAATTAAATTGAGAAATCTGCATCGATACCCAGCCGTATCGCTCCTCAGTCTGCTTTATCTAATTTGCAGATGGATACAATTGCTGCAGCCCGATTTTTAACTGGGACTACAAAGAGAGATCACATTACCTCTCTATTGGCTGCCCTTTATTGGCTTCATGTAAAGACTAGAATTTATTTTAAAATTGTTATTTATGTGTTACAAGGCCCTGTCTGGTCTTGCTCAATATACCACTGACCTTCTGTACCCATATTTGCCTCCTAGAATGCTTAGATCTTGTAGGCAACTTCTTTTTTCAGTTCCCCGCTATTGTTGCAAGCCTAAGGGAGATTGAGCCTTCTCTGTAAGGTCCGCCCCATCTTTAGCCATTTTTAAATCTTCTCTCAAAACCTATTTTTACTCTGTATCTTTTGATACTATTTAAGATCAAGATTACATGCTGTTTATTGGTGGTCAGTTTGTTTGATTATTTCTATATATTTGTGTACTCTCTTACACATTTATATCTAATTGTACAGCACTTGGTTCAAATTTTGTTGTTTTTAAATTTGCTTTATAAATAAAGTTGACTTGAAACGTTTTTTTTTTATGAAATGCTAGCGTGGTGATAACATGTTTTTTTACAAATGTACCATGGTAATACCATTGGTATTCATTCAAGTACATTGGAGTTCCATGTAAATATAATTGTATATGAATATGGCATTAAATATAGTACTAAGTTATTACCATTTGATTCCATCACTGTACATGGTACCACCACACTACTTTTTTGTAAGCATGGTAAAACGTGTTGAGAGCAGGGCAGTCTTTATATACATAAAATCAATAAATCAGGGTAACTTACGTGTATAGCACTTAGAGTGCATCCGGAAAGTATTCACAGCACTTAACATTTTCCACATTTTGTTATGTTACAGCCTTATTCCAAAATGGATTAAATGCATTATTTTCCCCAAAATTCTACAAACAATACCCCATAATGACAATGTGAAAGAAGTTTGTTTGAAATCTTTGCAAATTTCACAGCCTTTGCCATGACACTCAAAATTGAGCTCAGGTGCATCCTGTTTCCACTGATCATCCTTGAGATGTTTCTACAACTTGATTGGAGTCCACCTGTGGTAAATTCAGTTGATTGGACATGATTTGGAAAGGCACACACCTGTCTATATAAGGTCCCACTGTTAACAGTGCATGTCAGAGCACAAACCAAGCCATGAAGTTCAAGGAATTGTCTGTAGACCTCCGAGACAGGATTGTATCGAGGCACAGATCTGGGGAAGGGTAAAGAAAAATGTCTGCAGCATTGAAGGTCCAATGAGCACAGTGGCCTCCATCATCCTTAAATGGAAGAAGTTTGGAACCACCAGGACTCTTCCTAGAGCTGGTCGCCTGGCAAAACTGAGCGATCGGGGGAGAAGGGCCTTAGTCAGGGTGGTGACCAAGAACCTGATGGTCACTCTGACAGAGCTCCAGCATTTTTCTGTGGAGAGAGGAGAACCTCCCAGAAGAATAACCATCTCTGCAGCACTCCACCAATCAGGCTAGACGGAAGCCACTCCTCAGTAAAAGGCACATGACAGCCTGCCTTGAGTTTGCCAAAAGGCAGCTGAAGGACTCTCAGACCATGAGAAACAAAAGATTGAACTCTTTGGCCTGAATGGGAAGTGTCATGTCTGGAGGAAACCAGGCACCGCTCATCACCTGGCCAATACCATCCCTTCAGTGTAGCATGGTGGTCGCAGCATCATGCTGTGGGGATATTTTTCAGCGGCAGGAACTGGGAGACTAGTCAGGATCGAGGGAAAGATAAATGCAGCAATGTACAAAGACATCCTTGATGAAAACATGCTCCAGAGTGCTCTGGACCTCAGACTGGGGTGAAGGTTAATCTTCCAATAGGACAACGACACTAAGCACACAGCCAAGATAACAAAGGAGTGGCTACGGGACAACTCTGTGAATGTCCTTGAGTGGCCCAGCCAGAGCCCAGACTTGAACCTGATTGAACATCTCTGGAGAGATCAGAAAATGGCTGTGCACTGACACTCCCCATCCAACCTGATGGAGCTTGAGAGGTCCTGCAAAGAAGAATGGGAGAAACTTCCCAAAAATAGGTGTGCCAAGCATGTAGCATCTTACACAAAAAGACTTGAGGCTGTAATTGGTGCCAAAGGTGCTTCAACAAAGTATTGAGCAAAGGCTGTGAATACTTATTTACATGTGATTTCTTTCGTTTTTTATTTTTAATAAATTTGCAAAGATTGAAACAAACTTCTTTCACGTTGTCATTATGGGGTATTGTTTGTAGAATTTTGAGGAAAATAATGAATTTAATCCATTTTGGAATAATAAAATGTGGATACTAATACTTTCCGGATGCACTGTAATATTCTCCAAGCTGTATGTAAATAAAAAGCTTTCAGAGTATTGCTTCAGAGCTACATTGAAGTGTGAGAGACAGAGAGACCTTATATTCACATGTACTGTTCAACTATTTATAGCACACACACACACACACACACACACACACATTCCTGCATACATGAACACAAACTCACGCAGGCCACACAAGTCACAAAAATAGAGATGTTTCTTTTTTAAAACAAAAGATCATGAGACAACTCATCTGACAACACTGCCCTGTCTCTGTACAATGATGCCATCACTTACATGCTGTGGCTCATCTTCAGCAGACATGGCGTTGTTTACACACAAAGCTTCAAGAAACTTCTGTTTCTGAACAATGTACCGGAACCTAAGAAAACAAGGATAAAATTAGCACAACAACGTCTAATTTAATTGAAATATGCACATAATTTGGAGTGCTCTTCCTTGTCAGCTACAGATTTATATTTAATTTTCAGTGAGCCCCTAAAATTCAGTGCTTATGATCATCATAATTCTTGTCTTTTCATCGACCACTACTAGTGGCAAGATTCTGAACTGATCACTCACCTTTTCGTGTCAAATTTATCCAGACATTCAAGAGGCTGAATAAATTGCAACACTTCATCCCACTGTCCATCCAAAATGAGCTGTCTGCAGGGGGAGAATGGTTTTAAGAGAGAGAAAGAGGGGAAAATAGAGACTAAATTTGGAAAGTATAGCCAGATACTTTGACTCATAGCAACATTAAGACATCCTAAGAAAGAATAGTGCAGGGAAATTTTAACTAACAAAAAGTACAATAGTAACACCATGGTAATACCTTTTTTTCTGTATGCATCAAAATAGCATGTATTACCACCTGATCCTCTCACTATACCATGCTACCACTTCAGTACTGGTTTGTACGGTTATTCAAAAAACATTTTTAAATAAAATTTGAAATAAAAGTTAATGTAACAAAATACAATATTTTGTCATCAGAACTTCTGTAAAACATTAATCTGATATATTTAGATATTCATCAACCGTAACTAAATGTTTATTCAATTTCATTCAAAAAAGAGATTGGAGTCATTCTCAGCTGTATTCATATCGATCTATTCCTGCCTGTGTTGTGAAAGAGTTAATAGCAGTTCTAGTGTAAAGGTCCCCTTTGTTAATAAGAGGCCCAGTTACTGGGTAGAGGTACAAATGCTCATTGCACTGATTCAATGAATACTAAAAAGCACACAGAAGAAAATGTTCTTTGATCTGAGCTGCAGACTGCTGGTAAATCAAACTTCTCTATATTCACCGTTCAGTTTAAAATCACAATAATGTAGCTTACTCTAAAGCAGCTATCTCAAAATACAGATACAGCTCAAGAAATAAATGTGGCAAATGTACAATGTTGTCCACTTACAGTGCTCCTGATTTCTTTTGTTTTTGTGTATATCTCATACAAAATTGTTACAAAAATTCAAGCAAAATCTAACATAAAACAAAGGCAATCGCAGTAAACACAAATTACAGTTTTTAAATGATAGTGTCATTTATCGAAGCAAAGATGTTATTCAATACCAACTGGGCCTGTGTGAAAAAGTATTTGACCCTTATTAAGTAAATCCCCAAATCTATGAAACTGCATTCATAATCGGGTTCAGCTGGACTAGACTCACCCAGGCCTGATTACTGCCAACCCTGTTAATCAAATAACCTAAATAGAATTTTTTCAGCAGTATGAAGTTGGCTAAAAGGTCTCACCCAGTAGCACACTATGCCAAGGTTGAAAGAAATACCAGAAATGATGAGGAAAAAGGTGATTGAAATACATCAGTCTGGGAACGGTTACAAAGCTATTTCAAAGGCTCTGGGACTCCAAAGAACCACAGTGAGAGCCATTATCTCCACAAGAAAATTTGGCACAGTAGTGAACCTTCCCAGAAGTGGCTGAACTTCCAAAATTCCTCCAAGAGCGCTGTGCTCTTGGACGACTCATCCAGGAAGTCACAAAAAAGGCAAGGACAACATCCAAGGAACTGCAGGCCTCTCTTGTGTCAATAAAGGTCACTGTTCATGACTCCACTATCAAAAAGACACTGGCCAAAAATGCTATCCATGGAAGAGTGGTGAGGCAAAAACCAGTGCTGACACAGAAGAACATTAAGGCTTGTCTGAATTATGCCAAAACACACCATGATGATCCTCAAACCTTTTGGGAGAATGTTCTGTGGACTGATGAGGAAGTGGAACTGTTTAGAAGACAGGGGTCCCGTGACATCTGGCATAAAATCAAACACAGAATTCCACAAAAAGAATGTCATACCTACAGTCAAGCATGTTGGTGGTTGTGTGATGGTGTGGTGATGCTTTGCTGCTTAAGGGCCAGTGTGACTTACAATAATTAAGGTAAACGTGAATTCTGCTCTCTACCAGAAAATCCTAAAGGAGAATATCCGGTCATCAGTCTGTGAGGTGAAGCTCAAGTGCAACTGAATTATGAAGCAAGACAATGATCCAAAGCATAAGAGAAAGCCCACCTCTGAATGGCTCAAAAGCAGCTGAAGTTTTGGAGTCACCTACTCAAAGTCCTGACTTGAACCTAACTGAGATGCTGTGGCAGGACCTTAAACAGGCATTTCATGTCCTTGTGGCTGAACTAAAGCAGTTCTGTTTAAGGGGGCAGTTTGTTTTTCACACAGGCGATATAGTTGTTGGATAACTTTTTTGCTTAAATTAAAAAACATAAAAAAAATAATATATATATATATATGAAAACTGGATTTTGTCTTTACTCAGGTTACCTATGTGTTATATCTCATTTGAAGATCTAAAACAATTTAGGGCAAGTACTTTTTCATATCACCATATTAAAGGGTTGGTTCACCCAAAAATTAAAATTCTCATTAATGTAAGCATTCATACACATCTGGGATGGCACTAGGTTAAGGAAATGATAAGAGAATTTTCATTTTTGGGTGAACCAACCCTTTAATATGACATTTATCTAAGCATCAGGCAAAACGTGATGCGCAACAGAGTCAGAATTTAACTTTCACAGTAAGATAAAAAATGTGCCCTGTGGATTTGATTTGTCAAGGGCATTTCTACCTTTATGATTGTAATTATTACTAAGTAACCATACGAAACAAACTGTGTTTTATACATTTATTTCAAATACCGTCCTTCAATTTTATCAGTTTATTTTTTACAAATTCTGAAGAATCACAATTGATTTCCTCTTGCCCTTAAAATTAAATCAACTCAAATTAAGAATATTAAGAACTACATTAGATGTTTAAAATAAAATTAAATAAGATTAAAAAAAAAGAAGGATATCAACATTTTGGGGGCATTTTTATCACTTTCAGTGGCATTTTTGCCACGAGTCCTCTTTAATTTCTGACCTTGGTGTGGAGTGTCGTATACCTGAGGAAGAGCATGTCATCTGAATACAGGCCGTTGATGACTCCGCTCTCTTTCTCCAGAGCTAGCATGCTAATATGCAGCTTCCGTGAGTTCAGGAAGTCCAGGATCACCTTAATGATCTCCACTTCCTTTACATTTATGATCTCCTCAGCCGTCATGGTGGCAAGCTTTCACAGACAAAGAGAGAAAGCAGACATTTATTGTAGTGCCTTCTCAAGTGACCACTGGCGGTGGCTTAAAGCTAAGGCCTTGTAGGGTTCAAACCAGTAGGGTTCAGATCCAATAGTTTTTCAAGGAGAACAGACCAAAATAGAACTCCTTTTTCACTATACACCTTGCCATTGCAGTCTCTAGGCACGATCATGATTTCAAGCTTGTTTACAAAGTGTAATCTAGCGTGAGGTCATGATTGACAAGGAGACTGGTTATGTCAAGATTTGAAGTGAAAATGTGGTTACATTTTGGTCTGTTTTTTCCCAAAACCAAGTTTATTGCTTCGGAAGACATTGATTAAATAAATGGAGTCATATGGATTACTTTTACACTGCCTTTATGTGCTTTTTAGAGCTTCAATATTTTGGTCAACTTTCACTTGTATTGTATGGACCTACAGAGGTGAGATATTCTTCTAAAAATCTTCATTTGTGTTCTGCAGAAGAAAGAAAGTCAAACACATCTGGGATGGTACGAGGGCAAGTGAATGATGAGAGAATTTTCATTTTTGGGTGAACTACTGCATTACTTCAAATTCATGGGGCCTGAGACCAGATTTTTATGAGTGGGCCCCAAATAGGTAGCTTTACCAGAGAAGATCTTAGTCGTGGTAGTAGTTAGCGAGCACCTTCTCATCACACACACAGCTGAAAGAGTAGCCTATTTGTTTCCAAATAAACTCAGCAAAAAACAAACATCTCTTTTTCAGGACACTGAATTTTAAAGATAATTTTGTAAAATGATAAATCGTCTGCACTTATATAGTGCTTTTTTAACCTTAGTGGTTTTTATAGCGCTTTACACTGTGACTCATTCACACAGAGCTGCCATGCAAGGCACTAGCCTGCCATTGGGAACAACTTGGGGATCAGTGTCTTGCTCAAGGACACTTCGGCATGTGGAGTCATGTGGGCAAGCAATCGAACCGCAGCCCCTGTGATTAGTGGCAACCCGCTCTACCACCTGAGCCACAGTAAAGGGTTTAAATCATGTTTTCCATGCTTGTTCAATGAACCATAAACAATTAATGAACTTGCACCTGTGGAACAGTCATTAAGAAACTAACAGCTTACAGACGGTAGGTAATGTAAAACTTAAACTTAAAATAAAAACTTAGGACACTAAAGAGACCGTTCTACTGACTCTGAAAAACACCAAAAGAAAGATGTCCAGGGTCCCTGCTCATCTGCGTGAACGTGCATTAGGCAATGCTGCATGGAGGCATGAGGACTGCAGATGTGGCCAATTCAATAAATTGCAATGTCCGAACTTGTGAGATGCTTAAGAGAGCGCTACAAGACAAGAAGGACAGCTGATCATCCTCACAGTGGCAGACCATGTGTAACAACACATGCACAGGATCTGTACATCCGAATATCACACCTGCTGAACAGGTACAGGATGGTAACAACAACTGCCTGAGTTACACCAGGAATGCACAATCCCTCCATCAGTGCTCAGAATGTCCGCAATAGGCTGAGAGAGGCTGGACTGAGGACTTGTAGGCCTGTTGTAAAGCAGGTCCTTACAAGACATCACCAGCAACAACGTCGCCTATGGGCACAATCCCACCTTCACTGGACCAGACAGGACTGTCAAAAAGTGCTCTTCACTGACGAGTCACAGTTTTGTCTCACCATGGGTGATGGTCGGACTCAAGTTTATCATTGAAGGAATGAGAGTTACACCAAGGCCTGTACTCTGGAGTGGGATCGATTTTGGAGGTGGAGAGTCCATCGTGGTCTGGGGCGGTGTGTCACAGCATCATCGTCAGACTGAGCTTGTTGACATTGCAGGCAATCTCAAAGCTGTGCATTACAGGGAAGACATCCTCCTCCCTCATGTGGCACCCTTCCTGCAGGCTCATCCTGAAATGACCCTCCAGCGTGACAATGCCACCACCCATACTGCTCGTTCTGTGCGTGATTTCCTGCAAGACAGGAATGTCAGTGTTCTGCCATGGCCAGCGAAAAGCCCGGATCTCAATCCCATTGAGCACATCTGGGACCTGATGGATCGGAGGGCTAGGGCCAATACCCCCAGAACTGTCCGGGAACTTGCAAGTGCCTTGGTGGAAGTGTGGGGTAACATCTCACAGAAAGAACAGGCAAATCTGGTGCCATCCATGAGAAGGAGATGCACTGCAGTAATTAATGCAGCTGGTGGCCACACCAGATACTGACAGTTAAATTTTAAAATTTTAAAATCTTTAAAATTATGTAGAAAAGCTCCTTGGTCTATATCAGTCATGCTTCTTCAGAATCTATAAAACACTACTGACTGAAAATGTTTCAACCCTAGAACTGATTGTAGTGAAAACAACTTTCATTAAAAAAACATTCCAAACCAATGCAATGACAACGTAAACACAAAGGCATGGGAGGTGACTTGACATTCCACATACAAAAAAAAACAGCTTGTTCCCCCAAAGCTTTTCTATGCAAACTTACAATAAGTATTAGTAGTTGAAGACTTCTAATGATGAGCTGATTATTCAATTATTATGAAAAGGATTTTACTCAATTAAAAAAATCACATTGTATGTCTCACTAGATTTAGACATAAGCTTCCTGACAAGCAGCTAAACAAATTAGTACGGCATAAATGACAAACTATTAAGTAATATTAATAATAATTAAAACAATATTATTCCTTTGAAATGCTCTTATTTGGGAAAAAGTGGGTTAATATCTTTTCAAGTGTTACAATGACAAACGGCCAAATTACCTTACCAAATTAAATAAATTTTTTTCTTTCATGGTAATATTAGCTACACTTGGCACAAATCAGGTCTCCAGACTAAAACAATTATGTTTTTAGTCGCCAAATTACAGAATTACTCGATATAGATTGCTGTTCAGAAACAAGATAGAAAGCAGAAGACAGCTGATAACCCATTAACAAGATGTTTAATAAATAGTATACCGTATAGAGTTGAGAAGATACGTTTGCATTCCCTTTTGTCTCATAAATTTTCACACCCCTTTCATAATTTATACAAATATAACAGATAAAATATATTTTATTTATTTAATACTGCTCTTCACAATCTACATTACAGATAATTACATAAAGTATAGTATGTATATAGTAGTTTGTTGTCTTCTTTAGCATCAATGTATGTTTGCACCTTGTGTAATATTCGGTGTACAAGTCTCTCAATTAGGTCAAAAGCTTGATCTCATATAATTACACACACACACACACACACATATATATACATACATATATATATACATACATATATATATATATATATATATATATATATACATACATATATATATATATATATATATATATATATATATATATATATACATACACACACACACACACACACACACACACACACACACACACACACACACACACAACTGGTCAAAAGTTTTGAAACTCATGATCTTAAAGCGAAATTCACTTTTACATGGTGTTTCAAAGGTGTGCGTAAGAAAAAAATCAATATTTAAGTCCTCATCTACTATAAATCTCCACCTTTGACCAGCCTCAACCAGTAGGTGGCGATATGCATGAAGAATACGAATCGCCATAAAACAAAAGAAGAATGTGGAAGTGAAAGTGGTGAAAAATACTTCAATACTGAACTTTTTCTCACCCACACCTATCATATGACTTCAGAAGACATGGATTTATGGATTACTTTTATGCTGACTTCATGTGATTTTTGGAGATTCAGACTTCTGGCCACCATTCACTTGCATTGTATGCACCTACAGAGCTGAAATATTCTTCTAAAAATCTTTAGTTGTGTTCTGCTGAAGAAAAGGTCACATCTGGGATGGCATAAAGGTGAGTAAATTATGAGATAATTAATTTTTGGGTGAACTAATCCTTTAAGGTCAGTCTACAGCATTTGTGGCATAATGTTGATTACCACCCAAAAAAAATCCACTAGTCCCTCTTTTGCAATTTTTTTTTGCAAAAATCGAGGTTACAGTGAGGCACTTACAATGGAATTGAACCGGGCCCATTTTTTTGGAGGGTTTAAAGACAGAAATGTGAAGCTAATTATTTTATAAAAGCACTTCAATTAATTCTGTTAAATGTGTGGATTATTTGTGCTGTAAAGTTGTAAAAATCACCGTTTTAGGGTTTATAGCGTCATGGCAACAAAGTTCTAAAATTGGATATATATTTACACTGAAAAGGTTAGTAAAAGATTTGATCACTAACAGTATGTTAACAGGCTTATTGTTTATGTCTTATGGCTATACTATTGAGTATTTGAAAGTTTATGGTTTGGCCCCATTCAATTCCATTTGAAGTGCCTCACTGTAACCCAGAGAAAAGGAGTAATACACCACAAATGCTGTCGATTGAGCTAAACTTGTATTAAACCCGGAATATCCCTTTAATAGGTGCCTTTCTTAAGGGGGTGATGCTAGATTATTGCACCTTTCGGGGTTTAAACCTCCAGCATTTAGATTACCATCTGATTTGAACCATTAAGCCACTCCTAACTCTAACCTCAACAGTGGGAAGCACTGATAGCCTTCTCATGCTTTCTCTCCTGGACCTGCATCTTTCTGACCGTGCATTATTAGGGCCGCTCAAACTGATCATAAACCACGCTGAATAGCATCATCAGGCTCTAATTCAAAACAAATGAATAAACGAGCCGCAGATGAGGACATCCACCCAGATCCACAGCGGGCGTATTCAGAGACCCGTTGCGGGGGAGAGGAGTGTGTCATCCAGGATGAGCAGCAGCCGCCTCCCCGGCCTCGCCTTTGCTAAAACAACGGTAATAACCGACGAGAACAGCTATTTAAACCTCACCTTGTAATCTCCACATATACGCAAGGAGCAGAAATCCTCTTTGGGTCCGCCGAGGGTGTGTTGACACGGACGGTCTAATGTTTTTGTTCCTGGATCCTGGGCGGAGAGGCTCTTGTTGTCCCTGGCGCTCGCTGGTCGTCAAGCACGAGCTTCCTCTGCGCGCTCCACCAATCCGCGCACGCGCACACCCCTTACCAACACAAAACCCGCCCAGAGCTGATCCGCACTTATCTGCGTATTATTTATTTATATGTGGATTTGTACAGTTATTAGCAGCATAATATCCTAATCATGATGCATGTTGATAAATAGACCCTAAACCGAGAGAGTTGTGACTGAAGTGTTTTGGGTGTTGAAACACGGTTGCTCTGTAATGGCAGGAATGTAAATTATTCACGCGTCAGTGAACTGAAAATTATTACAAAACATTCATGAGCGTTAATATGTTGTAAATATATATAAATCTTGAATTACTCCTTGACTGAAATAAAATCAAAAGTGCCTTTTACCCCAGAAGGGTAAATATAATGGGCTATATGCTGTATTTATAGGGGGACAACAGGGCTGAAGACCCCACAGGTTAAAACTTAAAAGGCTCCTTTGATTTCATTTTCTCTCAAAACTCCATAGCATCAAAAACTAAAACCGCACTTTCCTAAACACCTGTTTGTCTCCATGCACTGAGCAAATTTCACGTGCCATGCAATACCCATCATGTGCAATGTCTAAAGAGTGATTTTGAGCCAATTTGATCTAAAATCGAAAATGCTGCATATCTATTTTTTTTTTAAAGAGAATCCCTGAAATAATTACATTTATTTTGAGACAAAAACTTCTTTATCATTTTTATTTTTGTTCAATGTGATTACAGATTATTTTAATAACTGTCCAATAAGTGAAAATATTAGGTAGTCAAATGTTAGTCTACTGTAAAAAAAAAATAAAAACCTTGTCCAGAACACAGAAGGTCCAAAAAAAGGACATAAAGGCAGCATAAAAGTAACCAATAAGACCCTGGTGGTTAAATCTGTATATTCTGATGCAATATGCTAGCTGTGGGTGAGAAACAGATCAATCTTTAAGTCCTTTCTTTACTGTAAATCTACACTTTCGCTTTTACTTCCACAATCTGATGTGGAAGTGACTTTCACGTTCAGCCACCTACTGGTTGGGGCTGGACAAAGGTGGAGATTTATAATAGAAAAGGACTTAAGTATTGATCTCTTTCTCACTCTCACCTATCATATTGCTTCCAAATATATGGATTTAACCACTGGAGTCATTTGGATTATTTTTATGCTGACAATATGTCCTTTTTTATCGTTCTGAAATCTGTTCACCATTCACTTGCATTGTGAGGACCAACAGAGCTCAGATATTCTTCTAAAAATCTTAATTTGTGTTCTGTAGAAAGAGAAAGTCATACACATCTGGGATGGCATGAGGGTGAGTAAACGATAAGAGCATTTACATTTTTGGGCAAACTATCCCTTTAAATGTGGGGAATGGATTTGTCATGAGAAAATTGTCAAAGTAGTCTCACTTTGACTGATCTAATCACATCTGAGATTCATTTGTTTGCTTGTGATGTTATGAAATGCCAAATGTTATAGAAATGAACAACAAATGGTGCAGCCTTTTTTTTAAGTGGTTATTATGAATAAGTATAATATTAATTTGTTTCCAAAAAAGCATCTTGCTGTCTAAAAAGTATTTGCATATGTTGACAAATATTGCCCTATATCTATTGGCCCTTTCTTTACACTATATCCCTATAAAACCTATAACACCTTTTAACATTTTTATTATTTATCTTTACGCAAATTATGTTGCTTCAACAATACATAATTGTAATAATATAATAATAATATAATAATAATAATAATATATATTTTTTTATACATTGACATTTTCCTTAAGGAGTGCCTTTAGCCCAGTTGGACCCTAGGATATGAATATTGTTACAACTTGCATTTTTGTTTTTTATGATTTGTTTTTTTGTTTGTTTCATAATTGTTTTACAATTTAAATATTGCTGAAAAGCCATTAAATAGCATTTACCTTATACAGAATATGAACATATTGTACTGTAGATAATAATAGTTTCTATTTCAAACAAAGGGAAATATTCTTCAAATTAGTGCCAATAATCAGCAGGTTCCAATTGTGACAACAAACCCTACATGAAAACACACCCTAAAAGTGTTAAATCCTGGGCAATAATAATGGGAATGTTAAAATGCTTTATTTGTGGTCAGGACAAGCTGTGCATACAGAAACTGGCTTTCCAAAATGAACCCACTCTGAAAAATATCAACTGCATTACAAAATGTTGTGACTGGTGCAACCACTACTACTCCTCCTACTATTAGTATTTGCAGTTAGTACAGTAGGAAGTATCTTAGCTTATACAAAACATAATAATTGTTGTGTTTAATGTTGTTGACAAGTAATATTGGATCACAACAGTGGAGAGAAAAATCAGTTTTGGATGTAAATCTGTATTTATGTTGAGGTTAGCATTCAAATACAAACAGGCAGAGTATGATGACCCCCCCGTTTTATTTTTTTGACATGATCTGAAAAACCCCCAAAAACGATTAAACAGCGTGTGGAAAAGAACAACTCTCAGAACAGCTTCCTTCTGCTCTCACCACTTTGGCCTTTCTAAGTTTCTATAGAACTGACCCATACTGTTAAACATCTTTTTCATATGAAAAATATCTGCAATATTCAATGGCTTAAAAATATGCTTAGTATGTAAAACTATATCTGTACAGCATCAATAAATCCAAACAATGATATATTTCACTTAGTAAAAATAAAAAATATCTTTAAATTCTTTTGCAACAGAAGACAAAATGTTACAAGACTTTGCATATCAAATGTCCCAGCTCTTTAAAATGCAGTATATGATATTCAAGAATTTTCTCTGTAACATTTGTATGTAAATTTGCTCAACTCAAACATTCAGATAAGCTGAATTGCCTAAAATATATGTTTCAAACATACAGTAGCAGTACCCAGATATTTTGGTTTGAGATACTGCAAGTAATAGCAATATATCTAGGAATGTTTTTTTTTATAATTCTAAGGCAAAAAAAAATTTTTTTGGTGCTCAACTTCATCAGTTGAAGGCCCGATTATTACATTAAGTCACAGATGCAGAGTAGCATGAGTGTTTTCATTTTGTGGACAGAGTCAGTTTGAAAAGTACTCTTACTGTTGCTAATTTTACACACATATTCCTCTGGAGCAGCTGATGTGCAACAAGCATTAATAATCCTATCCAAAATATCAACAAACTTAGACATTACATAAAACAAAGACAGTTTCTGAGGTTCCAGTATATTAAATGCTTATTCATCTTCATGACCTTCTTTAACTTATTGAGTGAAACATTAGTCGTAAAATGTAGTGTGTCCCCATTATTGGTTTACACTTGCATTTCCGGAACCGCGCTGGAAGCATAGCATAAAAAGTCACGACAAGACAAGCACAAGACCACAAAAGTGTAACATTTGAAATACAATTTTTGTAGAAGCAATCAGTGCTGCAAAAACACACAAGGAATAATGTGTGTATTGTTAAACACGGGTGCTCAAATTTGCCACATATATACATCAAAAATAACCCGCAATGTGTTTTCATTACATTCTGGTTGTGCATCACATGGTCCGATAGGCACAGCCAGTGAGGTGAGAATTCTGCCCTTTATTTGAGGATCTTTTTGGGCGTGCTCTGTTTCTTGTTTTGCCAAAGGTGGCTGTAGATGGTGATGGCGTCCACACTCGCAGACATGGTCTTGGCGGGGATCTTGCTGAACTGTTTCTTATCAGAGCTGTATTTATAGAGGTTCTCAATCATTTTGGTTGTGATAGTCTTGGGACCTATGCCAGCCAGCTTATTGATCTCCTCCGCCTCTGGGTAATATGTGTACAGAGAGCGAAACTGGCAGCCAGAGTCCCGGAACAGAATGAGGAAGTTGTTGGCTTCTGTTTTCTCCATTTCCTGTAGAAATGAGACAAATACTTAAAATATAAGAAAGATTCCCTTTTAGGTTATAACAGGATCAATTATTTTAAAAGAACGAGGGCACAAGGAGGACATGTTCTTTCATCGACAGAAAGAAAAAGGAAATTCTGGGTTCACTACAAATTAGCTCAATCAAAAGCTTTTTTGACATGATTACCACAAAACTAATTTCAACTTGTCTCTTCTTTTTCATTAAAAAAAAGACAAAAATCTGGATTACAATGAGGCACTTAAAATGGAAGTAAATGGGACCAATCCGTAAACATTAAAATACTCAGTTGCAAATATATAAACAAGATGTCAAAAATAATATATGTGTGTAAAGGGATCAATGGAAAGGAGTAGGCGAGAACCGGCTTGACAATATAAATAATAGTTTAATGGTAAACTTAAAAGACAACATAAACACACATGACGGACATGTCCGCTAACGATCTCTCTCTCTGTCGCACGGTCCCCTACAGTCAGCCTTTAACCCTCACGGAGGCATAATTAGCCTAATACGGGACCGGGTGCGTAGGATCACGACCCGGCCCCGCCCTCCGCTCTGCCACAATGTGTTATCACAGTTTTAGTGTGACAGAATCGCTTAATAAACTTTTCTATGTAAAGTTATATCCAATTTTCCAACTTTGTTTCCATGACGACGCAATTCCTTAAAACGACACTTCAGCTCAAATAATACACAAGTTTTAACAGAGGTTCCCCTAGGATTTCACCTGCTATGGGGGTGGGGATGGTTGGTTAGGTGGACTGTCCTCGGGGCTTAAGCCCCCCCCCCTTTGTGACCCTACTGCTTCATAGAATGACAAAATGCTTTGTCACTTAAACAAAAAAATTTGCTTTGTGTAGTAACATCTAAATGAATTTGTTTTGTTCAATTCAAAAATATGATTTATATAATATAACTGAATTAACCTGACAACATTGGGTTACACCAACAAATGCAATTTCTAAGGGTTAGATTAAGAAAAAAAGAATTTACATTAATATGTAAAAACTTTGTAAAGTGTAGTATTGCATAGTCCATTTCTATGCTACTTTGAACAGTTATTTCAATGTGCATTGAAATTGAAGACACTACCTCAGTACAATTTAATTTGAAATGGAAATGCGATTGACCTCTGCAAAGAAAACCACACATTTCAGATATCTTCTTCTTACCTCCAAGATCTTGTTTTTCTGTCCCTCATTAACTCGGCCTGCGAGGCAGCAATGAGCCAGTGCATTCTGGATGATATATTTATTTGATTTAGCACTGGGCTCTTTGTATAGCTTTGGCCCTGGAGAGAAAGATACAAAAGAATCAGAGGCAACTCTTAATATTTACAGCCTCCTCGTTCCAAACCAATGCAACTTTTATCATCCTTGAAACAAAAGATTGAGGAATGAGAGGATCGTGATTGACACTTAAGCTCCAAAATCACATAAAAGTTTTCCATATCACTTTAGCAATACATTTGAATTTGGCACGTATACGAGCACGTATTCATTTACATTAGCACAGTGCAATGAATGGACCTGACAGGCTGACACCACATAAGGCAAAAAAGCTGGACGATAAGAAATCACAGACATAGTTTTTTTCTGTTCTTTCATCATAGCGGCACATTTAAATGTGAGAACAGGGCAGTCCTCTGGGTCCCTCTTACAATATTTTAGACCTGGACAATTTGTATCTCTTTTCCTCAGTTTGCTTGTCAGATAAAAAACTAAACAAAAACAAATCACAGGGTCAGATAACTGTTCTTACATTGCAATTGAAATCACATTTTGCCATTCCTAAAAAGAATCATCCCAGAAACTCGTCAAAGACTATACAAGAATTTGGCAAATGTTAATTTAGGACCCTGCTCCAAAGTATTAGAACCTCGTGACCAAGACAGATCCAAATAAGGAGAGACGTACATCCTACTACATGAGCAAGAAAACTCTCTCTAAAATATATAAGTTGTTCCAAATTCAGCCATTTTATTCCAATGCAGTCTGAACACTTTTCTTCCTGAGTGATTTTCATGATGCAGTATATGGCATACTATACCTGTATATTCTGTGTTGGAAGCCGCAGACGATGTTGTTGATTCTAGTTCCCAGTTCTCCCCATTACCACTTACTGATGGACATGGTGACAAACAGCCCTCTGCAGATTCTGGCCTGATAATAAACACACACACAAGGGACTGATTTAGCAGTTGGAACTGTTTTCTATAGAAAAAAGACTCAAATCCTGACAAAAATACAATAAAGAGTGTAATAATTCCACAAAGTAATGTTGTGAAGCTAAAAGCTGGAAAATCACAAAAGCAGAGCATGGATAAAGCAGCACAGATATTTTCAATACATCATGTCCTAACTAGGTGTGAAATAAAGTGATTTTTATGTCCTCACTGCGAGTGAAAGTGCTACACAACACCACAAACACAGAAATGAGGTCATATTTGATGTTTAAGATATAGTTATATGGAGCAGGACTTGTGGACCAATGAGATTTCACTGTGGGCGGGGCTTGTGAGGCACAACCAAAAAAGAAACCAAGCGACGGACTAAATGTCTTGTTGCTCATTGCTTGTGCCAGTTGTGGCTGGTTAGGATATGATGTTACACAAAGTCTTATAAACAATATGTGAAACTCTAAAGCTTATTCATGTAATGGTCTATATGATGAGCCATTTTCAATTTATGTGATGATATTTAATTTTTTAAATACTGAAAAAAAGAATACAACATTAATATATGAACACAATCAAGTAAACAAAGGCATGATGTATAACATTAGGCTGTTTAACATAAATCATTAAATTCGTTTTTAAAGATAATTGTATTACAATTTGCATTTGTGCGAGACCCCACGTCCTTCTGTGAGGACATTGTGTTTTGGTTTTGCTATACGGAATGCATAATTTATATTTATTTAAACCAACTGATCTCAGTTCAGAAGACAGTACTGTCAGAAAAGGGTTAAACTTTCAACATACGGAGTCATGTGACAAAACAACATGGTGCCGATCATAGCAGAGTTTATCTTTGGGAGAAACGTCAACAAAACTACATCTGGTAAGAAACCTAATTAAGTTTTAACAATGAAATCTGTTTGAGTCAGAAGATTATAGTCTCTAGTTTCATCAAATAAGCCATTTTTAAAAGTTTGAGCAATTTAGCACATGCTGTTACACACAATAACCACTATAGTGGACAATAGCGCTAGAATTTTCATTAGAAATCCTATATTTACTGTGTATTTTCACACTGAGAAATGTTTTTGCTGTCGGAGACTTTATATGAAGTTAGGATGTTGGGTCACGTTTGGGATATTAAAATAACTAATGAGCTGATTAACTCTTAAACTGATGTTCAAGCAAATTAGTTTGACCTGCACCTAAACTGAAATGTCAGCCATCAGCCATGTGAGGTAATGACATGAATTTGATGCTCTCTGAAAACTGACCTTCCCTTTCTCCCTTTAGGGGAGCTAAGAAAGAAACACAGATTGCCAGGTGACAGTCTGCTGCCTCTGAGCAGCCAGCACAGAGAAAAGACAGAGATGTCATAGACAGAATAGGGCAGAGGGTTATGGATAAGACTGGTTTCACAGCAATAGATTTGGGTCAGAATTGATTAATATTAGAGCACATATGTAATAATGATGACTAAAGCTTTGTTTTTTCTGAACAAACTCGCACATGAAAGGAAAAAGTGGGATGAAAAGGAGAAATTGTCTCACCTGGATGTCCTCTTATCAGATTGGACACTCTCATTGTCTGCCAAGTTAAGGGAGGCGAGTGACAAGCTGGACACAGAGTATCCACGCTGTCGTGACCCTGGATTAGAAGCCAAGAAACAATAAGAAACTTTTTGGAAAACAGAAAATTGTGTGTTAACTACAAGCACTGTGACTAGATTGCACATAATAATCTTTGGTCCAAAACTAATTTGCACATACCCTGTTAAACTTTACACAAAGCCTTCCTTGGAAAATCAAATTTTAAGGATTATCTGAATGTTGGTCAGAATATTGCTTGAATTTGCATTTCTAAGCATTATTCAAAGGTGTTCAGAGATGTAACTATGTAATCAGTAGATTTGAAGTGATGTCACCTTGGCTTTCAGTATACCTGTGACTGTCCGTGCTGGAGGTTTTGGAGACTCCATAATGTCTCTGTTCATAGATTTGGGGCGTGGCTTTTTTTGTTTGACACTTGAAGAGCGGGGCCTAATGACACTGTCCATGTCTTCCATAAGTTTGAGCTGCTTCCTCCTCATATACTCATTTTTTATAAAGTCCCGTCTAGCCTTCTCCTCCTCTTTCTTCTGACGTTCCTCTTCTGCTTGTAGTCTGTTTAAGTAAAGAGAACACATGTATGTTTAACAACATTTCCTTTAAACCACTTTACATTAAGTTGACATATAAAATTAATGTATGAGCTTCAGGGCCATAACTGCAATATACATTGAGGGGGACAAGTCCCCCCAATAATCAGATATGGCCAAATTGTCCCCCCCAATAATTGATATCCTCATTGCTGTTCTGCTGCAGTGTGTTATGTGCTGCTGTATAATTGTTATTTAGATGTTGCAGAAATAACATAAAGGTTTAAAAAAGTTACATTTTTAGCATGCACAGTAGTCTTACATGCTCGCCAATGTCGTTTGAGATAGCCAATCAAATCGATGAAGGCAGGACACAAGTTTAAGACGCTAAGCGGGAACCTCTTAGATAATTCCAGTGCCACGCATCAGTAAGCAGTTCAGGTTAAGTGTTTGTGTCATGTAAGATGTAAGTAATTAACTAAATATGCTAAATTTGACCATTGTTTTATTATTAAAATGTTCTCCATTTAAAACTATTCTCCATTTTTAATTGAAAATATGTCATGTACAGTACGTGATTCATATGTCATTAATAACTGTGAATGTGAAAACATTAACAGAGCCGTTTTCAGCATATCGGGATAAAGTTAAAAGTAAATGTTTGTATATTATAAAGGAATTGAATGAATGCGGTTATCTGGAAAGCTTTTCAACGAACTTCACATTGTCTGAGAAAATGATTGATAAAACACAAAGTAGAGCGTTATCACCCTCAGATTACAACTAGAACATTAGACCTGTGATTTGAGGCTTCCGTTGTGTTTTTAGGTTGTGACAGTGTAAAATATTTTTAGTTCAAATAGTATTAGGTAATAACTAACAATCGTTTTCTAAATAATTTCTATGTCTTTAAGTAATTCTGAATTGTGTACAGCACCTCCTAAGAGTCTTCTTTTAAAAGAGACCATTTTATTTTGAGTATGTCCTCGTCAGGTTTGTGCTAAAAAAAAAAAGTAGTTCACCTAAAAATGGAAAATGTACTTTTACTCAATCATTTATTCACCCTTATGTTGTTCAAAACTCATATGCTGTTACTTTTGGAACTTAAAAATAGATATTTTAAGCAGCTCTATTCCATAGAATAACAGTTTATAGTGAGCAGGAGCTGTCATGCTTCGTAAAGGACAAACACTATACATTTTTATTAAAGGTTCATTATAAAGACATCATAACAGCAGTCCATATGACTTGTGCACATTATTCCAAGCTTTCTGGGGCCATAGTAAGGCTTAGTGTTGTCTGGACTAATTTTATGGTATTTTAATGATGATGATTAATGATGGTGATTAATGATTTTGGTAAATGGTCTGCACTTTTTTTTTTAACCTTAGATGTTACCAAAGCGCTTTACACTGTGTCCCAATCACCCATTCACACTCATACACCAATGATGGCAGAGCTGCCATGTAAGGCACTAGCCTGCCATTAGGAGCAACTTGGGGGGTTCAGTGTCTTGCCCAAGGACACTTCAGCATGTGCAGTCGTATGGCCGGGAATCGAACCGCCAACCCTGCGATTAGCAGCTGACCCGCTCTATCACCTGAGCCACAGCCGCCCATTTTGGTCACATTTAAAAAAACTTGAATGCATTTAAAGCCTTTATTCAGAAAATTATTGCATTTACCAAATTTACTATTTCAAAGAAACATGGTCACCAGAGACCCCCACACCCCCAAAATGGTTTGGTCCCCCCAAATGTCCAAGACATGGTTTTAGCATTGACCAGCTTTAAATGCAGCACTTTCCATCAGTATATCTAATCAGCTAACTTAAGTCCATTTCTTGCATAGTGTCTTCATGATCACAGTGCACAGCAAAACCAGTCATTCTCTCATTTTCTATTGTAAACATCACAGCGTATGTGTTATCTGAGTATGTGAAATGTGATTTGTAAGGTCTTCTATTATGGCTTGTCAAGTTTTCTTTTTCTCTGATTGTGAGGTGTTGGGTTTGTGGTGTTTTTATACTTTGCCGCTTCTTTCTTTTGTTCCATCTCAGCCTCCTGTTGCTGTTTCTTGTTCTGCATCTCTCTCTCTCTCCGCAACCTTTTATTCATCAGAGCTGCTTTCTTCTGTGCAATATCCTCCTCGCCCTTTAGGTCATCCTGAGTCACAGCACACACAAATACACTCATTCAAAATGAAACAGAACATCATACTTAATTGAGATATAATTGTCTTATTTTTAAACACAAATGTTCCATCTCAAAAGAGCTTTTGCTTGACATAAATTAGATATTAAGATGACAAAATAATTGCAAAGACACGTGTTGAGGCCCCAGCATTGAGCCTCATTGTCACAACCATTCTCTAATTTAAGTACTCTAATTTAAATTCAACCTTTGAACCTGTTTTTCTTAAATGAGCACTATGCATAAACAACATCTAGATTAAATAACTTTAAATAATGAGAGAATTTTCTTTTTGGGTCAAATATTTCTTTAACAATGCCATGCATCCAAAGCACCAGCCAATGTGAAAACCAATGCATTGAGTTGCACCAGCAAGATTTAGCATAGGTGAGACAAACAGTTTCATTGTTGCCCACAGCAGGCTAAGGCACAAAGGAAAATCAAACTGCAACATAGCAGTGTGATTTCACTATTCAAATATTTAAAGCTGAACGAGAACATGATTAACGGAATACTTGTGCACTAGTTTACATTCATTAGGTTACAATATATTCTAATCACTTTAGAAAATAATATTTGCAGTTCATTTAAAAATATCTATGTAGTGACAAATACATTTTTGAATGTACGTATAGTACAAATATTGCTTTTAGAAGTTTCAGTTTTTAAGCAACTTATCTCTATACAGTACATATGAATGCAAGTGCTCTCCATAATTTCGACATGAACATCTAAGTCTCACCCTGTAGAAGAAGCCACAGCACATCTGCTGGTCTAGTCCAGTCTCTGTTTCTTTGCTGCTCTCCAGGTAATGTCCATCCAGAGGCTTCAGAACAGAGAGTGGAACCTCAACGAGATACTTCTTCTCTTGTGACTCTGCTTCATTTGTGTTTCTGCTGGCCGCCAAATGTTCTGCTGTTGTCTGAGGCAAAACCTCAGATTCCGGCACATTTATGATTTTGTCTTTCTCATGTCTCATGTCTCCTCGTACCTCTGTCTTTTTTCCTTGCTTCTCTTTTTCCTGATCAGATGGCAGATCAGCAGCTGTTTTGTTCTGAGTGCTTGTGTCTGAGGATGGCATGTCTTTGGACTCTTGCTTTTGTGGCTTCTCTTTAGTTGTTTGGAACTCACTTGAAGGTCCATCATCATGTCCCAGATAGGCAAAAGAGCTTGTCTGAGTTTGGCTTGGCAAGACTCGTCTAAGTCGAGGCAGGCTGTCCACCGACTGCTGGGTGTTGAGCATGCGGCTGAAGGGGGTGACATTTAGTTCATTGGGCCTCGGCGTTCTTGGTGTCCTTACGTGGAAGGAAGCGGACTTCCTTTTTATGACCGATGGTGAATGTTGCATTATGTGCGGGGATGTAGACGACATGATGGGAGAGAGTGACCCCAGAGAGCCACGGCCCACCACACTGCTGCTACGCATCTGTTTCCGTGGTGATGGATCTGGCGGAGAGATGACCCAACTCTGCTGATCACGCATATGCATGATGTGTTCTTGCTGCTGGGCTAATCGCTGCATCTCTGTTTGCAGGAAGCTCAAAGATGTGTTCAGACGCTCAATGGATCGAGTGTAATCCGCTAGGTCTACCTCCAAGCTGGCTTCCTCCAAGCTGGCTTCCTCCAGGGGTGATTTTGGAGGTGCACCGTCTGGTCTACACCTTTCCATTGTAGAACTGGAGTAAACTGAATTAGATGGTGTCTTTTGGGGTTGAGGACCACTGGTCCTCTTTTCCTGACCATCTGGGCCGTTGTTGTACCCTACTGGTGACACAACTCCTTTACGTCTGACCACGTTGAGGAAGGCTGTCCTGCCCATGCGCTGCCTGT
This sequence comes from Xyrauchen texanus, assembly GCF_025860055.1. Classification (NCBI taxonomy): domain Eukaryota; kingdom Metazoa; phylum Chordata; class Actinopteri; order Cypriniformes; family Catostomidae; genus Xyrauchen; species Xyrauchen texanus. The sequence goes on from NC_068281.1 coordinate 8,649,266, forward strand.
GATGTGTGAAATCCGCTTCTACCTTCTTCTTCTGGGCCTCAATGGCTCTGCGTTTCTCCTCCAACTTCATCCTCAGCTGCACCATCTCTGACGCCAACAGGTGCGAGGGGTCACAGGGTGACATGAGCCCAGCGGGGCTTCGTGCATCCGGAGTAACACAGTGTGCTGTACCAGTTGCTCCCACATTTGTGGCATTCAGCTCGCTGCTTTCAGGCGTATTACTACCACTTCCACTACTGCGGCCATCGCCGTGGATCAGTTTACGGAACTTCTGCTCAGCAAAGCTGGTCATACGCACTGCAGAACCCAATGAGGAGGCCATACTGGTGTTCATAGACTGCATTCCCAAAAGGTTTGGGCATGCACTGCCGCCATTCTCCAGAAGTGGACAGGAACAAGCCTCATAGTCTTGGTCTATGTCAGAGTAATCCTTCAAGGATGAATCCTCATCTTGTACATCTTGAATGTCTTCAGTGCGGACGTGGATTCCAGTATCCATGTCAGTGGAGGTGGAATTCAGGTCAGCATCATCTACTCTGGCCTTGGAGAGGGAGTCCTCGGAATCTTTCGGGTCAGCAACAGCGGGGTTGGGAGATGTTGGGTTGTGCAAGAAAAAGGCACTGTCCCCAGATGGGTGCTGCAGACTGCTGTGGGGTCGCTCTGAGTCGTGGATAATCTTCAGGGCTTCTTCTATACTAGGGGTGCTAGGCTGAGGGCAAGGGTCATAGGTAGGGTTGGGTTTATCTGCCAACACACCATTTGAGTACCTGAAACATGAAATAGACTTTCAGTTACAATGATCCCTCAAGGTTTGGAAATTTGGATGAAATACATTAAAAAAAAAACATGATATATGTTTTACCATTTCACTTTCTTCCACAAGAAAGACACTTCACAATACCATTTTTGATTTTTTTGGTACTTTTTATTTTTTTATTATAATTATTATTATTAAAGTACCATTTATTACAACAAATGGTTATGACTGAATATATTTACCTAAACACTGACATACAATATCAACAAACCGTGTCAGTAATTGATTTAAGTCTCACAAGCCTTAAGTACACAAAACACAGTAGTTCACATTTCATTTAGATTCAGACTGACTGAAGTTGGCTTGTGGTTCAGTGAGTGAGTCAGATGTTAATTCAGGAACCGCTTTGACTGATTTAGTGAGTGAGGGAGTCATTAGACTAATTCAAACTAACAACTCTTGAGTTCAAAATTTATGAATCTATTGACCTATTCATTTTATATTTACATTGAGCTATGGTGCTCAAGTGGGCAATGCACATTACATTTTCTCACCATTTTCTGTTCTCTATTGCCCATCATTAAAAGCGAAAAAAAAAAAGTGAAAAAATAAATAAATGAATAAAAACACTAAAGATGTACCCAGAGTAGTTTCCCTGGCAATGTCTGTTGGATTCCTCATCATCTTCCTTATGTATTCTGCTGTGGTTGTTTCCATTAACTGGCTGGAATGTGAGGTTCCTCCGCATAGCTCTGGCCGTGTGGTGAACTTTAAAACCCAAACCTTCAGTGCTCGCAGATCGACTCAGCCGACAACCTGAAGATGGCCTTGTGTTGTCATCAAGAGGAATCTCATATGATATCCCATGAGCTGAAGATCTGTGGTGAAGAAAATTAGTTATTCATCTGGAGCATGAAAAGCATTGAAACTTGAGTGGAAATTTAAATGTAAGTTCATCTAGTGGTCATTATCTTACTGGAAGAAATATTCAGGTAAAAATATATTTAAAAACAGCCTTATTTTCTCATTTTCACATAACACCTGATCTGACAGTGAAGGAGAAAGAGATTTAGTAAAGAACACAAACCGTTTCTCTTTTGGCCATGTACCCACACACCCATCCACATCCGACATGGAGGATGATTGCCTGATATGTGCTGTGAAAGGAATAAAACACCAGTTTACCTTTACTAAAAGCTCTTAATAACACATGTAATATATTTATAAGGGTCTTCAATTCTCTTGAGGTTTTATGGAAAAGTGGCTTTTCTTTTAAAACTGGCACCCCCTCCTTTTTAGCATTTACTAGAAAATGACATACTCAGATTAAATGCCTGTAATTCTTACCTAATTTTGGTCTCTTTTAAAGAAGAGACTTGGGAGATTATTGTGCAAGTGAACAGTTAAGTTAGTTAAAAAAAAGTATAGAAGTTTCAATATGATAGAAAATTATAGAAAATTATTAGAAAATTTTGTGGCACCCACAAAATTATAGAAAATTAAAGTTGTGTCCCAAATTTGAAGAAAATAAATGATGAAATGGTATACATATATCGCGTATTAACTAGGCGCAGTACCAAAAGTGGCCACAAGATCAAGATTAAGATTCAACTTTATTGTCATTGTGCAGAGTACAGGAACATAGCCAGTGAAATGCAGTTGTTTTCGCATATCCCAACTAAGTTGGGGTCAGAGCGCATGAAACAGCGCCCCTGGAGAAGATAGGGTCAAGGGCCTTGCCCAACAGTGGTCTCTTGGTGGTGCTGGGGCTTGAACCACTGGCCTTTCAGTCAGTAATCCAGAGCCTTAACTGCTAAGCCAGAACAGAGCAGCACCATTCCATAACGCACTGGCGCAGCATGTGCATATTACCTTTTGCCTTTTGTGATTCACAGAGCTATCGCACGTCTTCAAGTGGCTTTGAATAAAATGCACAAGTCATATGAACTACAACAATGGTGTTTTTATGGTTCTTTTATGTAATTTTTGGAGCTTGACAAGAACAAACATGACTAACACATAGTATCGGATTTGGATCGGGCTTGTCGGACCGATACCCGATCCATCTAAAATCGTCAGTATCCGAGCCGATACCGATCCAGGAATTGTGCATCCCTAATCCAAATGGTGTGGAACTTATTCCAAAGCACTCAAATCTATCCAAAAGTGTTTTTGCATAGATCCATCGAAAGAAGCAGCAAAAGGTTTTATTTCGGCTCCGATCGGTCATCAGAAACAGCAGAAAGTGCAGAGCCATAGTGGTGGCCTTTGGTTCTCTCTTCAAATGAACACTAGGGTGACATTACTGTTTTGGAATGAGCAAGGTCAACGCCTGTAACCACAGAAACATCATAACAATGGCTACATGACCTGCCAATCAAATCTTGACTAGAGATCCATTGGCTGGATCCTTTCACTGAAACAGCCAATGTGCATTTTGGAGAGGCCATGGAGCCTTTGATTTGGTTTGATTGACAGCTCCGGCTCTGAATCACAGAGAGACTCGTGGGTGGGCTCAAACAACATGGAAGTTTCACCAAAATAGCAGAGATCTTGATTCTGATTGATAAAATAAGCTTTATAATCAATATTTTATTGATAATAGACATTATATATTACGCAATAATCCAAAAATGGATGATCTGTATTTTTTTCCTAAATTTTTGCTGTTTAAGATTAAAAGAGTCTATTTTCAATAGTGAACACCATTCCGATGGTATGCTGGAAATGCCTGTGATATGTCAGATTGCATAATAGTGGCCATGTTTCGAAGCTAGAGACTTGTAGCTTTCAAACGATACAAGGTTTGTCAATATTAAAGTTGGATTTGAAGGTAATATAGTCCAATAAACATAAAAAAAATGCAAAAAGCAGAAAAACATCCCAAATATGGGACGGTGCCAGTTAAGGGGCTTTTAATAGTGCCAGGCTATATTTTAACTCTTACCTGAGTTGTCATTTTTAGGTTGTGACCTATGGGAGAAAATGTTGTGTTTTAAATAATGTATAACGTCAGACTCTAATAATCTGGTGCACTTTTATATGATAAATTGTCAAAAAAAAAGAAAGAAAAGAAAACCCATGAAAATGTCACTGTTTTATTGTGTTACAACGTTCACAAACCTAGACTGGTCTGGACTGCCTGGTCTGTGGATCAGGTTTTGTTTGGTTATAGGTGCCATTTTATTGGATTGTGATGGGTCGGAAACTACAGAAAGAGAGATATAAACAAACTCAGTGTTAACAAAATGCAAGGCAAATACATCAAACATAATTAGACGAGACAAGACGAACCTCACCTTTGTTAATGACTCTGCGGGGCTGAACAAAAGACGGTTTCACAACTTCACACCACCAGAACAGCTCAGCCATAAACACAAGGTAGTTATTCTGAAAACACACACAGGCACACACTGACATAAATAGGAAGATATGGTATAGAGCAAAGACAAAGTATCCTTGAAAAATCGTCATAGATAAAATTAGGGTAATCTCTCCTGAATTTCAGCTCCAAAGCAACAAAAAAGAATGAATGAAGTCAGCAATGGAAGAGAAGTAAATCTTCTCTTGTAATGTCTTAACAGATCCTTACAGACTATGAAGTGTAAGATCACTGGCTTAAGCCAGTGGCGATTTCTCAGGGCCAGCAAAGCCTTTTCTGCTGGCGTAACATGCCAAATAAATACATATTCTTTCATCCTTTTATTCTCATTGACCCTTTTGCCTCTGTATTTTCAATCGCTTTCCACTCCTAATTCATCTACAAGCGAATAGCAAAAAACAAAAGGTTTATCCAATCAGAATGTTTTCCTTGATGCTTACAAGCAAAGTGTGACAACTTTTTCCACAAATTGCATGCCCAAATCAAAACAGCATGTGAGTCTGAGCTCTACCCTGTCAGGCCTTCAGAATTTCCACAGAATCCCTCAACAGTGCAAACGAATGGGCATCTAAAGTCAGATTGTCAGATTCATGAGCCAATCAGATTGATTTATTTGTTCTTGGTGGGTGTGGTCTTTAGGATATGTCCCAGTCCAGGCCTTCTAGCTGGCTTTAAGTGATGTATGTAATTTTAAAGCGAAGAGCGCAAGAGTCGGCTGTCATCACCATTGAGAAAGAGATCCTTATGGATTTAAAAACCTGAGATGTTCTGCATGATCGTGCATCAACAGGAAAGGAGGACTGATTTTCACTTCAAGTAAATTGGTAAGTGCTTTTTGCATTGTTATAGCAACATCAGGAGTTTTGTTGTTAAGTGTAAATTAGGCTGCATGAGCATTCAGTGTCGGAACAAATTTTGAAAAGTAACCGTGTACCCTGAAGAAACAAAATATATTGCAAGCAAAATTTAAATGGCAAATATTGGAGAGAATTTTCTTGGTATTAGATCTCCTTGGTTTTGGCTTTTCTGCATGGACGTGTTTTTAAAATGTCTGTTGGTATTATTAGTTGACTGCCATGTAATATATGATTTTCTTAATGGCATGAATTGCACTGAAAGCCTAGACTTAAAATGCACAGGCCGCGGCTGCTTTAAGCATCACTGAAAACGTTATAGTTATGTATGTAGTGCATTTTATGAGAAACGCTAGGCACAAAAATATAACTTGTCTTCTTCAGAGCCAAAATGAAGCCTCTTCTCTATGGATGGCTGATTTATATTGAGTAGCATTACTGGCTTTCAGCCAAATGTAAAAGAGCAACAGCAAGACTTCTGACCTGCAACATTTTAATTGTTTACTTACATCTACACAGGGGCGAAAATTTCATCAAAAAGTTGGGGGGGACAATAAATATAACAATTCTCAAGAGCAATTTTTGAAGGGGACACCAAGGGGTTTTTTGTTGTTGCCCCATTTGCATTTGTATTATTTTATTTCTTAAACAATTATTTTAAGAATATATCATTATATTATTTACAATACACATATTTTAATGATATTTTAGGGGGGGAGAACCCTCAGATAGAGGAGATCCCCCCCGAGATTTCCGCCTACGCATCTGACTCCAGTGGTGAAATCCATGTCTTCAGAAGCGTTACTATAGGTTTGGGTGAGACATAGATCAATATTTAAGTCCTTTTGTACCATACATGTCACTTCCATCTTCTTTTCGGCGATTTGCATTTTTCATACATACAGTGAGGAAAATAAGTATTTGAACACCCTGCTATTTTGCAAGTTCTCCCACTTGGAAATCATGGAGGGGTCTGAAATTGTCATCGTAGGTGCATGTCCACTGTGAGAGACATAATCTAAAAAAAAAAAAATCCAAAAATCACAATATATGATTTTGTAACCATTTATTTGTATGATACAGCTGCAAATAAGTATTTGAACACCTGTCTATCAGCTAGAATTCTGACCCTCAAAGACCTGTTAGTCTGCCTTTAAAATGTCCACCTCCACTCCATTTATTATCCTAAATTAGATGCACCTGTTTGAGGTCGTTAGCTGCATAAAGACACCTGTCCACCCCATACAATCAGTAAGAATCCAACTGCTAATATGGCCAAGACCAAAGAGCTGTCCAAAGACACTAGACAAAATTGTACACCTCCACAAGGCTGGAAAGGGCTACGGGAAATTGCCAAGCAGCTTGGTGAAGAAAGGTCCACTGTTGGAGCAATCATTAGAAAATGGAAGAAGCTAAACATGACTGTCAATCTCCCTCAGACTGGGGCTCCATGCAAGATCTCACCTCGTGGGGTCTCAATGATCCTAAGAAAGGTGAGAAATCAGCCCAGAACTACACGGGAGGAGCTGGTCAATGACCTGAAAAGAGCTGGGACCACCGTTTCCAAGGTTACTGTTGGTAATACACTAAGACATCATGGTTTGAAATCATGCATGGCACGGAAGGTTCCCCTGCTTAAACCAGCACATGTCAAGGCCCGTCTTAAGTTTTCCAATGACCATTTGGATGATCCAGAGGAGTCATGGGAGAAAGTCATGTGGTCAGATGAGACCAAAATAGAACTTTTTGGTCATAATTCCACTAACCGTGTTTGGAGGAAGAAGAATGATGAGTACCATCCCAAGAACACCATCCCTACTGTGAAGCATGGGGGTGGTAGCATCATGCTTTGGGGGTGTTTTTCTGCACATGGGACAGGGCGACTGCACTGTATTAAGGAGAGGATGACCGGGCCATGTATTGCGAGATTTTGGGGAACAACCTCCTTCCCTCAGTTAGAGCATTGAAGATGGGTCGAGGCTGGGTCTTCCAACATGACAATGACCCGAAGCACACAGCCAGGTTAACCAAGGAGTGGCTCTGTAAGAAGCATATCAAGGTTCTGGCGTGGCCTAGCCAGTCTCCAGACCTAAACCCAATAGAGAATCTTTGGAGGGAGCTCAAACTCCGTGTTTCTCAGCGACAGCCCAGAAACCTGACTGATCTAAAGAAGATCTGTGTGGAGGAGTGGGCCAAAATCCCTCCTGCAGTGTGTGCAAACCTGGTGAAAAACTACAGGAAACGTTTGACCTCTGTAATTGCAAACAAAGGCTACTGTACCAAATATTAACATTGATTTTCTCAGGTGTTCAAATACTTATTTGCAGCTGTATCATACAAATAAATAGTTAAAAAATCATACATTGTGATTTCTGGATTTTTTTTTTTAGATTATGTCTCTCACAGTGGACATGCACCTACGATGACAATTTCAGACCCCTCCATGATTTCTAAGTGGGAGAACTTGCAAAATAGCAGGGTGTTCAAATACTTATTTTCCTCACTGTATCACCACCCACTGATCAAACGGGGAGATTTATAGGACCTTTATAGGACCCAAAGTTCTGGACACCATTAAAGGTTTTGACGGCTAATCGGCACAGATAACAGATTGCTGGAAATATCGGTTATCGGCAAAGATACACCCCGATAGTTTTTCCCCGTGGTGTCCGGTGCTGGAGTGGCTTGGAAGGGTCCGCTGTCATTTTACAGTATGAGAGCGGCCTCTAGAGGTGAAATAAAAACTATCACTTCACTGATGCCTTGTGGTGTTTGTTTTGACATGTGAGACTACACTCTGCATGGAGCGGAACACCTTAGATGCGGATTTAAAACATCAACAACTACATTTACACTTTAGCAGACGCTTTTATCCAAAGCGACTTACAGTGCACTTATTACAGGGACAATCCCCCCAGAGCAACCTGGAGTTAAGTGCCTTGCTCAAGGACACAATGGTGGTGGCTGTGGGGATCGAACCAGCGACCTCCTGATTAACAGTTATGTGCTTTAGCCCACTACACCACCACCACTCCTCTAAATACTAAAAGGTATGTATACAGTACACTACAGTACACACTGTCATATCGAATATTAGTTAATATATATTAATATTTAAATATTTCTTTCATTTTAAAAAAGTACAATACATTTTCATGGTTCAGTCATTACTGTTTATTTTTGTATTTAATTCAGTTCTATTTTACTTTGAATGTAATTTCCTTCATTTGGTATGAATTTTAAAATCTATCGATTGATTACTTGGTACTCGGCAGGTACTGCCCAACTTAGTTATCTGTATCTGTAAAATCCACTATCGGTCAACCTCTAGTCACCATTCACATGCATTGTATGGACCTTCAGAGCTGAGATATTCTTCTAAAACTTTGTATGTGTTCAGCAGAAGAAAGAAAGTCATACACATCTGGGATTGCATTAGCATGCGTAAATTCTGAGATAATTTTCATTTTTAGGTTAACAATCCCTTCCCAAGTCTGTGTTCATTAATACAGTCCAATCGCAAGACACGGCTAGTCATGTGATCTCAACATCGAGCCATCATTAGGCAGTGACTTTATTTGGTTAGGTTGTCTTGGACAAAAAACACAAGCACAAACTTAAGCTATTGAAATGCCGTAATATCTGTGCCAAATAAACTGACTGTCCGTGGTGCATAAAGCTTTAAAATATACTGTATTGAAGGCAACAGCACAACAGCCTTGAGAAGAGTCTCTTTTTGTAGAGCATATCAAAGGGTGTTCTGATTCATCAACAGCAAAAAAAAGCAACCGGGACGGGTTGACATGAACAGAACAGACCCAGCACTCTGCTTCTTCTACTCTCTGGGGAATTATTCGGTCCTGACACCATTATTTTAGGACAGTCAATGGCTGTTACGCATCATGAAAAAATTATCACAGAGCAATCACACCACACAAGGTTTAAATCACCAGAGAATTCATCAAATGTGACATTGCTTAACTGGAGAGCATGTGATTGGCTGAGGTAGCTGAAATTGAAATTCAGCCACAGAAATTGTTCTCATATGGTATTACAGTAACTCACTGGCTACAAATCAAGCATTGCCAGTTCATCCTGAAAATATGCTCAACTGGCTGGTGTTATAACCAGTTTTGGTCTGTCAGAGAAAGGCAGCAAGGGAGGCTAAATGACAAAGTATACTTTGGTTGACCGCGTTCCAGATCGCTCGGGGGTCACTGGGGGTCTCACGACAGACAAATGGCGAAAATGCTCAGGGGGGACGTCCAGGGGGGAGCATCTCACTTTAGTTGTGTAGCATCTCACTAGTTTTTAGCGCTTCTTGCCATAAGCACTGTAAATCTATGATATGTCAATTAAAGTGTAGTTTAAAGGGAACCTATTATGGAATTTTGAAAATTACCTTTCATGTAGTGTGTAACATAGATTTAAGTGAACAAAAACATCCTGCAAAGTTTTATATATGAAAGTTCACCGTAAAAAAAGTTATTGTCTCTCAAAAGTAGGAGTCGACTCTGAGTCAATGTAATGAATCGTTTTTCCAATGAGTCATTTTCCTTTTCGTTGTGACGTCAAGACGAAAAATTATCAAATTGGCCGCGCCCACTCATTGCGCGCGCAGACACCAGGGAAAACTTGAAAACATCATGTCGACAACAAGTCGCTGTGTTCTGAAGTGCATATCAAAAGCGACCTTTTTTTCACTGCCCAGGGACGAGCATGTGAAGAATCAGTGGCTAGAGTTTATATTTACAACTATACACACAAGTATAGCCCGAACCTTGTGCTGTGTTCACGTCATTTTAATGATGATTGCTTTACGAACATGAATGCTTTCGAGTGTGGATTCGCGAGCCGGTTGATACTAAAGGAAGGTTCAGTACCAAGTTTATTTGGATCAGCTTCCTCCTCCGAATCACAACCTGTAAGTATTATTAATAATTGTTGCTTTTATGTGTTTTTTAGCATGCTTAATAAGTATTTGTGTGTGTTGTGTAAGTTACGCTCAGCGCAGCTTCTAGGTCTCCAATGTCAATGTTTTTGAAATATGTGAAATGTTTGAGTTGTCATAAAGAATAGAGCAATAACTTGTAGTAAAGCAGTGCTTTACCAATATGTTTATGCGTTGGGCTAACGCAAACAATAACTGATTGGGTGTTTACCACCGAACTTTGGGCTATGATCGCTAACATAAATCAACTCAAATTCCTTCTCTGATTTAGATATTTTTACTACAAAGCGGTGATGGGCGTTCCGTTTCCGACAATCTCTGCACAGAGTATACCAATCACAACTGACTGGGTCATCTGACCAATCACCGCAGATTAGCGTCAAGCAAAGGAGGGGTTTGGAAAAATGAGTCGTTGAACGAATCATTTGGGAGTCGGTGAGCAAATCAGGTAAACATAAATGCATATTATAAGACAATAAAAGTGTTTTTTGTCATTGCATGCATGTAAAACTGTTGTTGGGGACTCCCAAAACAATATTAGGAACATTTTAAATGCCATAATAGGTGCCCTTTAAAACTTTGAAAAACATCTCGAGCATCTTCGAGCGCAAAAACCTGTCGATGAAGGCTGTATGCTGCCTGCTCATTAGTTGGTTTGACTAGGCGTGTTGCCTGTACATCTGGCCCACTCACCGCCTACAGCCACATCAAGGTGGTACATAAAGCTTGAATTGCTCTAATGGTAGGAACATTCCTTATTGCAGAATTTACGTACAGGTTGGGGGACACGATTAATTGCGTACATTTTTTTAAACGTAATTTTTTTACATCATTTATCGTACAAAATGAACACGTTAAATAGACAGGCTACAAACTTAGGGCTGTTTTTATTAATGGAAACCACTCTGCTAACATACCAACCTTACACAAGTCGGCACACTTGGCGGCAACTGCAAGAGTGTTCTGATATAAAATCCAGACACACACATCCACACACACAAACTATGACTCAGTCATCCCAAACGGTCAGATTGAAAACACGCACTGGCCATTTTTCCCTTCCTGCATCAGCCCCGCTAGAGTTCCTTGAAATATTCCAGTGTTCATTGTAAAATCACCATAAAAAGTGCAATTCAGCCCACAATATGTATTCTAAAAAGCACCAGTTTGAAACACTGAAAAACCAAACTCTCTCTTTTATAATGCAGTGCAATAAAATCTATAATTGTATACAAAAATAGATATTTACATTACTAGAAGAAAATGTGGTGCTTGCTTGCGCAAATCTTGCCGTCATGTTCTCGTCCCTTAGAAAATTAATAGCACAACTTTCCTAAACGAGCCATACAATTTGAGGCATCATTCCTGTCCGTAATGTAGCACAAATAGTTAAATGCCCAAAGTTTAATGCTTAAGTTAAGGTTAAGGTTAGTCAAATGGTTTTGTTAAAAAACATTTTTGAGCAATAGTAATAGTGATGCTTGTGTACAATCCTCATGCATTTACCCATAATGCCCAACAAAGGCAAAACACAGAAACTTCTCTGTCACTGCACCTGAGAAAAATAGTTTCAAAGTTACTTGGTTTAAGTTTGAATTTTTTTGTTACTGCAATTTTCATACTTTTTTTTTTCCTTCTAAAACAGATTATAGTAACCCATCTGTTACAGGAATGTTCAGGAACGATTTCTGTCATGACTCAGTTTTGGCAAAAGTTTAGTTACTGCGATGTGCCTTTGCAGCATAGCATAGCATAGTAGCTAAGTCTAGATATACAGTACATTCAAGATAAACATATACTCTACAGTACTGTCTCATTCATCATACTGTATCATTCCAGTTGAAGTTGAAAATCTCAAAACACAGTACCTGACATCAATGCTCTTCATTATTAAGAAGTTCAGAGTTCAGAATGTGGACATCAGGTTTTACCTTAATGGTGCTGGAGGCATAGAGCATATCCTCCAGGGTGAAGTGACAGCAGTTGTTGAAATTTTCTCTGCAGAACTCCTGGATCAGCTGAAGATTGTACAGACTGTCAGCCAATGACATGGTTTCTTTCACACAGATATCTAAGAGGAGGGAACAAACCACACAACAGCCAATGGTGTTAGGAATTTATCTGAGGGGGCTGTTACAAATACAAGTAGAACCCAATAAAGTTTTAATAAAGTATCTAGGGGAGGGTACAGAATGTGTGATGTAATGAGCACTCTCTTGAGTCATTGGGTGGGTATGTGTTTACGTTTGAATAACTGTTCCACAGTTCTCTCTCAAACTTCCATTCACTCACTCCTACTTGCTCTGTCTTTTCCTTCCTCTCAGTTTTTCTTCCATCCTCATGTAATATCTAATAATAACTCTCTCTTTCTCTGTCAGCTTTATGCTTCCTTTCCCATTGATTTGCAACATTCATTGTTAAGATTATGCTCATGTATAATGAAAGTCCCTGGCTTAGCACAGGCTTAGCCAGTACAAATAAGTTAGTTTCTTGAAACAGATCTTACAACGCCAAAGAGCACAAGTTGAGTTTAATTACCAGAAAAAGTGTTTGTATAGGAATTTTGTAAAGTTACAAAAGTTTGTACAGTATCATTCAGTTGGCTCTTAATAACTGAAGTTTTTTTTTTCTTCCAGTCATAATGGACTTTAAAGAGTTTAGTTCTATATAATCTTGTTTTACTGATGCCGTTTGTGTGTGTGCACTTCTGTTATCTACAGGGCCAGATTAAGGGCTATGTTTCTACTGGGTATTTTGTAGAGGGTTTGTCTGTGCAGGCCTCTGTTGGAGTCTGTACTACAGTTTCTCAACAACTACTGTCCACCTCAAACTTGTGAAACACAAACTTGAGACATTGAGAACACACTCTGTCTGCCTAAGATATAGTGTCCAGTTTGGTATGATGCTTTCCTAGATTATGTGCTTAGACTTGTCAAAATCTAGTCTTAATTTTTAGGGACAAGTATTAGGGGCTGTTCACACTTCACACACAGAATTAGTTTTTCCATGAAATGGAAGTGCAATTGAATGAAACAACACACAAGTGTATAGCGTCTTAAGAATTGAACTATTTTTTATTTCAACACAGTCCTCAAAATGTGGCACTCGTGTACGAGACACTTAAAAAACAGCAATAGACACCACAACAGTCAAAGATGTCCATCTAGTGCATGTTTACATAGAAAAAACTAAAACAAAAAACAAACAAAAAAACAGTGCAGACTGATGCAAGAACGCACACAGTGTGAACGGCCCCTTAGACTTTACCTTAGACCTCAACCCTAAAATTAGGCTTAATAATAGTAATATATTATTACTCTTCGTCCAGGAAACAATGCTTTTTAAAAATGTTAGGGGTAGGAAAAATGAGTGAATCATATTATGAGGCTACTGAAAATTATTGAGAAATTTGTGTATCATTACATGCCCAAAAAACTGGATGTGTTAAAACCAAGAGCATGTAGCTCATGATGACGTCACATGAATGTGATGGATTGGTGATAGATACAGATTGAATTCTATTCTAATCATGGCCTAAAATAGCTATCTAAAAGGGAGCTTAAGACTATAAATAAAATATTCAACATGTAATTTGGGAAAAAACTAAACTTAGTAGGAGACACAGATCCATAACTCACAAGCCACAAACAAATGTTTCCTGCAATGGTACCTTCCAGTGGCACTGCGTCAGGACAGTAAAAGTGAAGCAGAGCGGACAGTGCACAGCCGTCTGTGTTGTCCTTCAGTAGATTGTCCACCAGAGGAAGACAAAGAGCTGGACGTGCTTTAGAATCCTCTCTCTTGAACCGCCCCTGTGGATTACACACACAGCTCAGTTGCTATAACAGCAAGATTGTTAAAATGGGAATGCATCAAAACCAGGGCTACATGAGTCTGTTAAAGGTGGGTGCACACACACACACACACACACACACACACCTATCTAAATAGGGATGGGTGGAGACCAGTAGTAGTATACACTTATTCTATGGCATAATTTTTATATCACCAGAATTTTTATTTGAAAAAGCTTTGAATTCATGTTCTTGAAAAAAGACTGGGTGTACTTTGGTGTTATCGAAAATTTTTGCTGTTCATTTTAAATATTTAAAAATATTTTGTGTAAATTCACCTAAAAATAAAATAAAATTAGGTTGTGAAATTCAAGTTTTTATTATTCAAGTGATGGATTTCAGGTTGTGAAATTCAGGTCTCAGGGTTGAGAGATTCAGGTGGCAAAATCGAGGATGATATCCGGGAATGCAAGGAAGATCAAATGAGCATTGATGTAAAGCTAATTTTAAACAACTGTGACAACAACATTGTGAAAACACAAAAAGGTATACTTTTAATAATATACTTATTACAATATAAATGTATCCACTTTCAGTGAACAACAAAGAGTGTTTAATCATCGCATCCAAGGTAATATGAATTGGGTAGATAGCTACCTCTTATTGTTAATGTAAATAAGTGAAATAATACAGACCTATGGCTGACTGAAACACCAGCCACCTTTATCCATTTTGTAAGTGTGTGTTTCATGTCTTTGCTGTTTTATAGTATTTATTATGATTATATTTCATTGGTAAATGTGCTGAATGAAAATATAGTTAACACACATTCTGTACCTAATTGTTTATATTACCAGTCTGGATTGCTTGAGCATCCATTATATCCATTAATCCATTATTGCATCACATAGGGACAGTTGTGTATGGCAAGCTGATTTATCATTAAATGCATGACTAGTCATAATTCAGTTTTGAGTAGTCATTCTTGATATGCAATTTTGACTAGTCATAATACACTGAAGATATCTACAGTCACACATTTCCATTGGGTTACATTGAAAAATATTTTCTGAAATTGAGTATTTACTAGTAGAAATTGTGATTCTGTGACATATATCTAATTGTCTTCTTCCTAGGAACCTTGTAATTAGAGATCACTCTCATTGAATTTTCACTAGGAAGTTTTAATTTTATATACTGTATCTCTAATTTGTTTTTGACTAGTCAAAATTCAAATTTCAGATATCTTTAATTACTTATAATTAAAGATATCCAAAATTCATTTTTTATATCCGAAACTAAGATGGTACTAGTCAAAATACCATTGTGGATTTCTTGAATTGGATTCATGATTAGACAGAATTTAATAAGAAATATCTTTAATTTGAATTATTACTAGTCAAATCGCCTTTAAAGATATCTATCATGTATTTATGGATATCTCAATTTGATAACTGACCAGGAAGATCTTTCTTTAGAGATTTCTTCAATTAGCATACATCTTTAATCAACATTCTTACTTGTGTAAATTACTTTACAGATATCAAAAATGTGTATGCATATTGCCTCTTTGCGATGTCCTGCCTTAACATTTTCAAAAACCAATCCAACCCTGGAAATGGTTAATGTCTGTCATTTTGTCTGATAAAGAATGGATCATTAAATGTTAGCCAAATACAAATCAAATAATAATGAACAATGTTGATAGGGCACTTGTAATTATTTGTATCAGCCCTCAATCCCAAATAAACTCAAATAAAATCAGAAGGGACCCCTACATTTGGTGCACTGCATGTTGCATGTCTACAGTGGGTTTGCAATTAATTATTAGGAGGGAATTTTATTGAACCGTGTTTCATCACAATACTGCAGTACATCACTCTAGCTGTTACACACTGCCATAAAGCGGGCTACAACTTTAATGCGATGGATAAACCCATATTAGCAAATAATACAAAAGCACGTACTACATATTACTGTATTCACATATGCATTAATTCAGAATATAGTAGTTATAGTAACTATAGAATAGTACAATCATTCATTAATAGCTATCTACAATTCAGAAATGAAAGAATGAGACAATCTTTTTAATTGATTGTCATTTTCAACTGTTTAAAGGGTTAGCAAACGTGGGTGCCTTAATTCTGAAATGTAAACCTCTCTATCATGCATTTATTTGCCCAATTTCACATTTGACATACATAACTTCTAAATTCTATAGATTGCTTAAATACCACTTTGTGGTTGTCTGTCTTTATTAAACATGTACATTTATAACAATCACTTTGCTACATATGGTAAATTGGAGACATGTTAACTTATATAAATGCATCTATATTGTTTAAAATGTTGTCAAGCATGATCTTAATCCAGTAGCAATAGCAGCAACAGTGGGCTACTTACTTTCACAGCTCTTTCATTAGCACTACGCTACCGGTTAGCAACAGGCAGTAAGGAGGCGGAGCTTCATGAAGAGTCATTGCACATCACGTCAACACCACAGATTGACTAGTGGTAAGTGCAATTTAGATTTCTGAAAATATAATTTTTACTAGTCAGAATTGAATTACAGATATCTCATTATCTTATTATCTTTGTGTATTTTTGTATGTGTGACTTGTAGATATGTACATGTAGATATCTCAAATGGAATTTCGATTAGGTGTATAGATGTATACAAAATGTATTTACAGATATCTTGAATGGTCTTTCATACTAGTGATATTATAATTGCAGATATCTCAAATTATCATTCTGACTAGTCAAATTATAATTGTGACTTGTCATAATACATTTGTAGATATCTAAAATGTAAGTATGGAAAGTCAGATAAAAGCTTTAAATGCCAAAAAGGCTTGCGATAGCACATATCGTTGTGTATGTTTGTATGTTTTTTTTTTTCCAATTAATTTGTTAAGGTGTTGTTTATATACTGGCACAAATAAATAATCTAGAGAGCGGATCTGCTCAGTGGACTTTGGAGTGCATAGTTCATAGGCACTATGCATTTTTAGATGTACGTAGCCTACGTGTTCCTCAATACAGTGCTTTCACTGTGACTGTATTTCAATAACGACAATCTGACAAACAAAAACCCTTAAACAAAAAGGCCAAAATAGAAGACTCACACTAAGTGTCGAATAATATCATTCTCAATATTATTAAAAAATAATTTCTCATTTATATCCTGGAATTTCTTAAAATATGAAATATTTTTTCTACGTGGAGAAATATTACATTGCATTTCATAAATATTGCAAATTAAATATTAATTATATTTATGAAATGCCTTGAATGAAATCTAAACTATAGAGTGAATGTTTGAGGGAATTTGGTAGATTACCCCAAACTTCCATGCTGATTCAGCTCTACCATAACGATATGCATAACACTTTTCCTCAAGACAAATTAGAAATTGACTAAATATATTATGTAGTCCAGTACCATACTATCTTTCCAGCAAGTTTGCTGCACAACACCTTTTTTGGGCATACATTTAGTGCCATGCACAGGATTTGTTCAGGTGTGTTGTTTAAACCAGACAAATAATTTACATTACATTGTACAATGAAATATAATTTAAGCATTTCCATTTCCTCAAAACTTCTTAAACCCTGAAAACTCTTAAAATATTTTCACATAAACAGGGTAATCCTAACCCTTTTGTACTAAAAGAAAACTTGCATTCATAGCTTAGTCTAGTCTGTTTTAATCTACATCCAAAATCTCCTAAAGAAATAATCATTCAATGTGGCAGGCTCAAAATTGTAATGAATATCTCCTCACCTTTTGAGCTGTGCAGAGTTCTTCTGTATCTCTAATTCTCTGTTCTTGGGCCAAAAGTTTTCTAAGATGTTCATTTACCTGCATTAGAAAATGAACATATGTAATATAAGCATGCACCAATTGACAAACTAGCATACAGTTGAAGACAAAATTATTAGCCCTGCTTTGAAATTTCAATTCTTTTTCAAATATTTCCCAAGCGATGTTTAACAGAGCAAGGGGATTTTAACACAGTATTTCTTATTATATTTTTGTCTTTGAGAAAATGTTTTTTCTCAAAATAAATGTGATAATTTCCAGAATATTCATTAGCTACATACATTTGCAAAATATGGAAAAGAGTGGTGAACAGCAGCATTTAACTAAATATTCTGCCACACAAGGGAAGACATGCCACGATGCTGAGAATTTTGTATGAAACTCAAATGAATCATGTCCTTTTGAATGAGCTATGGAAATTTGCACCATGAGATAAAGTTCTTGTTTTACTCCCCACATCAAGCTCTAAATTACTCACCAAGTGGCAAGGGCCCTTTGAGGTCACATGGCGAGTCAGGGATATCGATTATAAGGTAAAACGAATGGATAGAGGCGGAGCAGTCAGATTTACCACCTCAATCTCCTGAAACCATGGAGAGAGGCGGTACCCGTGACTTTGGCAAAGTGAACTTAAAAGCTACTGATTGAGTCACCCTGGTCACTTGTGTGAGAGCTCGAGAGGGGTTATAAGAGCGTTCCAGAGTGCGAGATGGGGAGGAGAGCTATACACACTCACGAACGTAGGATTTGCTGAAAAGATGCTTTTTTGTTTGGCTTAATAGAACTTTACCTGTGTTTCCAGATTCACCATCTCCCGCTTCCTCTTTATGCAAAAACCGGAAAGTTCCCACAAGGGATAATTTGATTTTTGAAAGATTATAATCTAGATAGAACAATAAACATGGGAGAACACTCAATGGATTCCACTGGCACTCAAAGGAGCACTCCAACAGAGAACTTGAAACCAAATTAACCTTTAAGGGTGCCGCATTCTTAAGAAAAAATATGTTTAATACAGAGGTGTTTCCGGTGTGCTGCTGGGCGCACTAGTGGAACCATACACTTTGGAGTAAATATTCTCATGGTGAGATCATTGGAATCAAGGTTGACAACAGGGGCACCATCACTGATCACTTTAATCAGGGCATTAAATGATACTTTGAAGGATACAAAGATGAAGCAAAGGGATGAATCAAACAACCACGCTTTGTAGAAGTGTTGTGTCCTTACAGCACATTATCTGGAAAATATGTCATAGAGGTGGATATTGTTTCATCCCATAGTGTAGTTCATGACAAGCTTTTTCATATCCAGACTTTGGATGAGGACAATTAGTGAGAAAAAAAGCAAAGGAAAATGACTTTTCATAAGAGATGGAGCGTCAACTAGAGATGCCTGTAAAATCGGTAATCCATTTACAATCTGAAATGGCTCAAATATATACACAAGAGAATGTTCTGAACAACAGGAGAAAGGAGTCAGAAAAGAGACCTGAAAGCAAAAGAAATCAGGGTGAAAAGCTAAACATGTATTGGCATTTGGAGGAAGCTGTATTGGACTTTGATCCAAACTCTTCTGTTTTTGGGATTAGTTGCAGTGTAGTTGTTGTTGTTTCACTTGTTTGTTAATGTTTAAATATTTTTACTAGTTTATATGCAGAACACTTCATAACGCATGACAATTTACTCTTAAAAAAGAACAAACCAAACCAATCAAATAAAAACAAAACAAAAACAAAACCCATATACACTCACCTAAAGGATTATTAGGAACACCATACTAATACTGTGTTTGACCCCCTTTCACCTTCAGAACTGCCTTAATTCTACGTGGCATTGATTCAACAAGGTGCTGAAAGCATTCTTTAGAAATGTTGGCCCATATTGATAGGATAGCATCTTGCAGTTGATGGAGATTTGTGGGATGCACATCAAGGGCACGAAGCTCCCGTTCCACCACATCCCAAAGATGCTGTATTGGGTTGAGATCTGGTGACTGTGGGGGCCATTTTAGTACAGTGAACTCATTGTCATGTTCAAGAAACCAATTTGAAATGATTCGAGCTTTGTGACATGGTGCATTATCCTGCTGGAAGTAGCCATCAGAGGATGGGTACATGGTGGCCATAAAGGGATGGACATGGTCAGAAACAATGCTCAGGTAGGCCATGGCATTTAAACGATGCCCAATTAGCACTAAGGGGCCTAAAGTGTGCCAAGAAAACATCCCCCACACCATTACACCACCACCACCAGCCTGCACAGTGGTAACAAGGCATGATGGATCCATGTTCTCATTCTGTTTACGCCAAATTCTGACTCTACCATCTGAATGTCTCAACAGAAATCGAGACTCATCAGACCAGGCAACATTTTTCCAGTCTTCAACTGTCCAATTTTGGTGAGCTCTTGCAAATTGTAGCCTCTTTTTCCTATTTGTAGTGGAGATGAGTGGTACCCGGTGGGGTCTTCTGCTGTTGTAGCCCATCCGCCTCAAGGTTGTGCGTGTTGTGGCTTCACAAATGCTTTGCTGCATACCTCGGTTGTAACGAGTGGTTATTTCAAGCAAAGTTGCTCTTCTATCAGCTTGAATCAGTCGGCGCATTCTCCTCTGACCTCTAGCATCAACAAGGCATTTTCGCCCACAGGACTGCCGCATACTGGATGTTTTACCCTTTTCACACCATACTTTGTAAACCCTAGAAATGGTTGTGCGTGAAAATCCCAGTAACTGAGCAGATTGTGAAATACTCAGACCGGCCCGTCTGGCACCAACAACCATGCCACGCTCAAAATTGCTTAAATCACCTTTCTTTCCCATTCTGACATTCAGTTTGGAGTTCAGGAGATTGTCTTGACCAGGACCACACCCCTAAATGCATTGAAGCAACTGCCATGTGATTGGTTGATTAGATAATTGCATTAATGAGAAATTGAACAGGTGTTCCTAATAATCCTTTAGGTGAGTGTAGATCGGCCACTAGTTTCTAAACAGTATAGTGAAAGCTGTGGGATATTCTCACCTTATTGATCCAAGTGGTTATTGCCTCTTCAGCATCATAGGGAAAGTCTTCCTCAGGATGGAAAGGAGTTAATTTCTTTATGCAGGTCAGTACTCTCTCCACACTGACCATTTCAATGGTGTACGCCATCATCAAGGTGTCAATCATCGCCAGATGAGAACTCTAGAAAAAAAACAAAAATGTTCCTGTATCACAAATGTACTGTTTCTTCATGACAAGCCTCGGAGTACATAACTGACTGTTTCATAGTGTGCAGAATTATGTAAAAAATTAATAGGGCAATAGAGGAACATTCATTTTGTTTGTTTTTTGTTAAAATAAACTTAATTAGAATAGGAGTCACCTAGAATAGGATATCCCCTGATATTCTAGCAGTGGTCAAAAATTATGTGTTTATTTATAGATTCAGCTAGATCAGTTTTAGTGTGATTGTACCTTCCAACCTAAAACTTTTATTTTGTGTTACATATTTAAAGTAACAACACAGAAAAGTGATTATGCAAACTGTGACTGGCCTAAAATGACAGAAAACCCCCCTTTCAGCAGCTTTAAAGAAAGTGCAACTTTCTCTTTGAAATTAGAAAAAGGAAATCTTGCTTAATCAAAAGATCCTTAAGCCGTCAAAATGAACAAATGTTGTCAATAATCCGTAGGGATCAACAAGCCCTATTTCCACTGTTCCTACATCCACATGAATACATTTTCATTTTAAAAAGCATTAATTTCACTACGTTTATGGCTCTCATCCTCACTGGAATGACACTGAAAACTGAGACTTTGAAAACACTCTTTATAAATGCTTACTTTGGAAAACTATGATGTTAGGAAACAGAAAACTTACTTTACAAACTTAAGAAGATTAGTGTAGGCGTGGCCTAATTTACAACACATTCAGGTTAGATTTAAATCCAAAGATGCTTCAAAAATTAGAAGAAATATGTGCTATCAGCATGTGCATGTATTTGCTAGTAAGGCATTGGCAGTTGTTTTGCTAAAACTCATTTAAAATGCAGAGGTAAGCCTCTTCTCATGGATGCTAACAGATAACAGATGTTTTGGACATCTTATGTTTTACCCACAACACATATGTCTGGGCAATAGATTAAGTCCAAGAAGCTTACCAAGCAAGTGTCCCACAATCTGCCATACAAGTACTGCCATACAATCCTGTGATGGTCCAGACAGCTTGTGTTGGCCAATGTGGGTTTGCTTTGTATGATGCATCTGCATGGTTTTCATGTTGTTTTAAAGACAGTGGCTTTAACAGTATGTTTTCTAAGCTCTGTATTATGAATTAACCACAGTCACACCCTCTAAACATAAAACAGCAACAGTAACAATGATATTAAAATAATGCATCTGTTAGTTTGCTTGATAAAAATTGTGTTTTTGGCCTTTTGCCACTTTTATTATAGTGGAAAGAACAGGAAATGACGTAGAGAATGAGGTAAAGGGATTGGGATATATTGCAAGCAAAATTTGAACTTGCATAACCAGCATGAGCAGCACAGCTCGATGTGTCAGAGCATAATGCTTGATAGGTAGGCATGTGACGGTATTCGGTTATACGATATATCAATGTAATTAACATGCACAATATTGTTATCATGGGCACTTCAAAATACCGTAGATAATTCTAGATATCGTTTTAGACAAATTGTTTTGATTTTTATAATTGCAAAGTAGGTTTTATTCCATCAAAACGAATTGAGATTTACAACACTGCGTGTGTGGCACAAAATACACATGCGCACTCGCGTGTAGGGATGTTTAATTCCGACTTTTTTGGAGTCTACTCCGATTCCAGACTCTAGACGTCTATGGAGTCTATGGAATCAAATCCTCGACTCATTCCTCATTTATTTTTAGTAAGACAGGGTTGAGATTCAAGGCCATTGCCAAGGGCAGTACTGTAGTTTTTCTGTAACTGCTGGTCTAGGATCAGACAAAAACAACATAAATTTTGAAGACATAAAATATAACAGCGCACTTGTATAACTGTTCAAAATCAGTTTAGAGACATTTATTATTTTACCTTAAAATGCCAGTTGACAATGTCATTCCCTGGTTTCTGCCTATAATCACGTTTAAATGGGAAAATAACAAGACAAAGGCTGGGCAGAAAATGATTTATTTAATTTTCAAATAGAACTAGACAAATTGTCAGTAGTGAAAAGCAAAAATGACACATACTCTAAAAAAAAGAGTTGATTCCAATCCAGAGTCGACTCTGATTCAATGGCTTTTCAGGGTCAAGGAATCCTTCTAGTAGGGCTAAGTCATAAGTGTGGAAGTATTTTGGGTTACATAAAAATGCAGATGGTTTCCCTTTGTGTAAAACATGCGGCAGAAAAGTGGGAGCGAAGCACGGGACCACCTCCAACCTGTTTGCGCATTTGTGGGACAATCATTCTGTTCAATTCAGCAAGATAAAGGTAAGTTGTGACATTTGTGCCTGTTTTTTTCCAAACTGTTTTTGAAAACTGAGAGACAACATATATGCTATAAGCTATACACAAGTGATACCCCTTGCCAGCTGTTCCGTATTACCAAACAAACCTGACAAAACATGGGACGAAACCGGCTCAACCCAGAGATTGTAAAATCTCGCAAAGATATTGGGAGTTGCCCAGCCCGCTGCTCTGCAGATGTCTGCTAAGAGATGCCAATGGCCAGTGCCCACACGGATGCCACACTCCTTGTAGAGTGTGCTCATATACCCAAAGGGGCAAGCACATCCTGGGCCTGGTATGTCAAAGCGATGGAATCCACGATCCAGTGGGCAAGAATCTGCTTGGAGACATTGTTCCAGTAGGCCACTTAGGTCTTCCGCGTCAAATCCAAGGGCCAGACGTGGAGGTTCCAGAGGTCTGGGTGCAGGTGCCAGATAGTACCCCATCCCTGAGAAAGAAGGTCCTTCCTCAGGGGAATTTGCCAGGGAGGTTTTGTCGCGAGGAGCGTAAGGTCCGACAGCCAAGTCTGGGTGGGCTAGTATGGGGCTATGAGGGTGACTTGTTCCTCATCCTTCCTCACCTTGCACAGGGTTTGTGCAAGTAGGCTCACTGGGGGAACGCGTATTTGCGCAGCCTTGGCCATGTATATATTCCCTACTGTCGCTGTGTTGTCAGACCGGACCAACACATGCTTGCCCCGGATCAATGGCAACTGGTGAGGGACACCAGTGTGAACTAGACCAGTCTCAGATCTGTGCTCACCCAAAATAACAAACTGTCTACGTTCCAAAAAATAAGGCTTAAAACAATTAAAATCTGTCCTAGAAACACCAAAGACAATTTCAAGGTGGGTGAGTAAAAGATTATTGTCAATAGTGTCAAATGTGGCACTAAGGTCAAGGAGATCCTGCTTCAGTTGCCATTAATAAGTAATTGGTGACCTTAACCAGAGACGTTTCTGTACTTTGGAATTTCCAAAAACCAGACTGAAGTGGATCAAAGAGATTATTGACAGTGAGATGATTGTACAACTGAGAGGCAATGACATGCTCTAAATTGTTTGCCAAAAACAGGAGATTAGAGTTGATACGGAAGTTATTTAGATTATCCAAGGCAACGTTTTGCTTTTTTGCAGCCGGAGTAACAGCAGCAATATTTAATGCAGCTGTAACAACACCTGTGCACAGCGATTCTTTGATTATATTGAGCACCACCGAGCACAAGTAATCAAAGCTACACTTTAATAGATTTGTAGGTAAAGGATCAAGTATGCAAGTGGTAGTTTTCATACCCGATTCTACTCTAGCAAGTGCAGCTTGATCAAGCCGCAAAAATTTGAAAAAGTAGTATCTGAAAAACTGGACAAACAATGGTTAAAGGGAGGTAAGGCAGGTGAAGAGAGAATTTGTTAACGGACGTTAGCAATTTTAGAATAAAAAAAAATTAAGAAAGGTGTTACATAACTGAGTCAAGCAGTCAAGATGTTGGCATCATTGACTTTGAAGAGTCTATTTATGGTTTGAAAAAGATGTCTTGGATTCCGTTGATTATCCACAATGATATGTGCGAAATAAGAGGATAAAGCAGTTTCAATTTCTGTTCTGTTCTGTAGAATTTTTCCACACCAGATAATAACTATTCAAGCCAGATAGACAAAACATTTTCTCCATTTACTTTCAATGAGTGCAGATTGACATTGTACCAGGGAGCGGAACGAGTAAGTGAGATATTACGCGACTTTAGGGGGGCAAAGGAATCCAAATTAGTAGTAAGAACATTATTTAACTGTAGTAAAATAATCTACTAAACTTCACGTCCTATGTGAGAGACATAGTGAGAGAAAAGGCACGGCTGCCTCCCATGCTAGTCATGTAGCGCCTGTTCCCCCCCTCAGGGGGGGAATCTGCAATTCTATTTGGTGGCACTAGTAGTATAGAAATTACACACTTTAACTTTAAAATAAATATGAATGTACATCAGTTCTACAACAGAACAATCAAGGCACAATTACATTTATTCAAAGTCACTTGCCATCTGTATGGGGGTTTTGCAGAGGTCTCTCTCAGTGACGAGTCTCTCCTGGTCAGTAACATAGAGTCCTTTCTGAGCGAGGGCCTGGATGACAGCATTATGACCCAGTAGAGGTTTAGCCGCATCGCTCCTGAGGATCAAGCTCCCTGCACGGCAGTACAGCTCTGCAGACAGCAGTAGAGACACCACAGGTGGCTTCACATGCTCCTGATCATACTGGTCCTGATAAAATGGATCCTCGACCTCTACAGGTAAACAATCTAAAGATAGAAAGAGTGGGAGAGATGTCTGTTTAAATTGAACATTTTAAATTAAAATGAGATGCTGAAATCTTCATTCACTGAACGCTATCAACATGAACATTGAGATCATTGCATCAGACCAACTAGACCTTCAAGCGAATACATTTTAGTAAATGTTTTAGATGTTCAAAATCTTTCAAATGTCCAAGCTTAATATGCAGTCAACTGTAAGTAAGTCATTTGTACGTTGTTTTCACATGAAAATGTAAAACATCAAGTATTCTTGGACCAATTGAAGCATGAAGCAAAATTATACATTTTTGATTATTGATGCCATTGTAGAAATACTTGGATAGTTCAACCAAAAATGAAAATGCTCTCATCATTTACTCGCCTTCATGCCATCCCAGATGTATATTACTTTTTTCTTCAGCAGAACACAAACAAAGATTTTAGAAGAATATTTCCGCTCTGTACGTCCTCAGAATGCAAGTGAATAGTGATCAGAACTTCGTTGCTCCAATAATCACATAAACATAGAAGAAATCCATTAGACTAATTCTTATATTGTACTTTTTTTCCCCTCTAAATCTTCACTTTAATTTTTACTTTCAGATGTGAACATGAAACTAAACAGGTACCACATGTGACTTTCAGATGTAAAAGTGAAAGTGGATATTTAGAGTAAATAAGGACTTTAATATTGATCGGTTTCTCACTCACACCTAGTATATAGCTTCTGAAGATGTTGATTTAAACACTGGGTTAAAACAGTCTGAATTTATGGATTACTTCTGTTTCCTTTATGTGATTTTTGGAGCTACAAAGGTCTAATCACCATTCACTTGCATTGTGAGGACCTACAGAGCTGTACCATTCTTCTAAAATCTTTGTTTTTGTTTGCTGAAGAAAGAAAATCATACACATCTGGAATGGCATGAGGGTGAGTAAATTATGTGAGAATTGTCATTATTGGTTGAACTATTCCTTTAAAGAAATATTCTGTGTTCAATACAAGTTAAGCTCAATTGACAGCATTTGTGGCTTAATGTTTAGTCCCTGCTTTTCTTTAAAACAAGCAACAATCTGGGTGACAGTGAGGCACTTAAGGCCAAAGTATATTAGGCACATCCGCAGTATGCATGACGTAAATTTCGTCATAATCCAGGTGTCCAGGTTTTCTTGACTAGTGGACGTGGTCATGGTCTGTGTGCATCTTCGGCGCATGCGCCGGCCATTGATTGTACTGAAAGTGTATCACTTAGAAGTTGTAGTGGGCATGCGTCAAACGCATTCATATTAGTTTGCTGTCAGAAGAGTATACTCACAAAGAAGATCCGGAACACGTTAAAAACGAAGTATACATTGGAATATTTTAACAACGCCATTGCTAACAAAAACTATTGCTACTGCAAGTAAACCAAAATTTGTACACCTTTAAGTAGGGCTGGGCAATATGGCCAAAATTGTTATCACGATAATCTTTTTCATATTGTTCTATATCGATATTTATCATGATATACATTTACACATTGCACTTTCTTTTTATTTCAAAGTTGATGGAAGAAACTAAGAAAAAATTTATTCTAAACAGTCAAAATAGTCTCTACAAAACTGCACAGGGGGTCAAGAGATGGCCAAAGCTGTGGGGTCTGCGGGATCTTTTACCAATTTTACCGTCTTTTACCATTTATTAATTGAAAATGAATGTTAAAAGATCATCTGTTTGTTCTGAAACATAGTGACAGCAGTCCAGTATTTGTTGGGATATTTTTTACATGAAAATTAAATATTTTTTATATTTCTTTAGATTCAGATACCCAAGTATGGGGCATAGAAGCCCTTGTGATTGTGGAATGATGCTGAATGTCGGTTCAGGGATACTCGAGAGAAAATGTAGAAACGTTTTTGTTTTTTTTATTTAAAAAACATTTGTATATTTTCATTAAAGTGAGAGACTAGTCTACCAACTAGTAATTTTAGTCTTTCCTTATCCATTCCAGACATCTAATACATTTTCACAAAATTAGAACAGAAATCGATTTGTTTATTCGATTTGATTATTATTAAATGCTCGTAACATGCTGATTAATAAAGATACATTTAGAAGGGAAAAACATTATGGTGTAAAAGGTGCTTTTGAAAATTCCTCAAAAGCTTATCGTGGACTTTCTTTATCGTGATATATATCGATATCATTTTTATCGCCCAGCCCTACCTTTAAGTGGACATTTTTTTTGTTTGTATGCTTTTAAATCTATTTTAAAATCAATGGTGTGGCCTGGGTAGGGTTGCACCAGCTGTCCGTAATTTCTCATGTTAGCTGGGATGTAAAGTTCACACTAAGGGCTTAGTAACTACTAGTTAGTTTGTAACTAAGTCAGTGCTTAATTTGGGTGCACCACCTGATCTTAAGCTTATTCTATCCATTACTCCTGGTCGGAGGCTTCGGTAAATATTTAGCTTATACGTAGGGTTACATCCTACCTAAGTTTAATGGTGCAATGCTCAAATATGTAGTAGTGCGTAAATTGTGATTTAGTGCCCATTTACGCCACAACTAGGCTAAGTTGTAACATACGTACAGCTATTGCAACCAGCCCCTGATATTTACATCAGTGTGGAGACAGATGTGAGGCCAATAAGAGAAACCCTTTCCAGTTCTACATAAGGCCTGATTTATACAAATGAAAAAGCCAAACTTTTTTCTCCTAAACTACATCACCCTCGGTGAACACAATCTGCATTTACTACACTCTGTATTATTTTTAAATTAGTGAGTTAAGGAAATTATGTAAAGAATGTCACATCCAAACTACACCGACAATTCATTTTAACCAATAATTTCAGGGATGTGCTCGAGAAAAAACAGGACAGATATCACCAAGAACACCTTAGCAGATAAAAACCTTGGTACATTCCAACATAAGTCTCAAGAGAATTCGTCACAATAACGAATTTGTCAATGTATGCATTAACCAATCACAATCACTTAACAAGCATGTGTTCGAAACCCGGTAGTGTTGCTTTCTTCTGTATTACACATTAGACTTTTTAACATGTGGTTATGTTTACGCTCTAGGTAAGGTAATGCAGACTATACACTACACGATTTTAGGCCCGATTTTCACTAGTCGAATGTTTTTTGGAGATCGCAGGCAAAAGCCAGAAATTATAGGCAAATCAGAGCTCGCTCCCATGAATGACAAACTTTGAATTATCAAAGACGTGATCTGAGAGAAGCACAGACGCGTCACCGATGTCAGTGAGATATCTAGCATGTTAAATATCTGGACCTGTCTGCGATTCCAAATCATGCAATGTGAAATGTGTTTTAACTTAATACAACTGCAGTGTTGACCTACAGCCAATGAGAGACAAGAAATGGGGTACGGGAAGTTTCAGTGGGAGGTGTCCTGATGTACCCGCAACAGAACATCAACTAGCATGGCTGTGGTATCAAGAAAGTTTAATTGGACCAAAGATATGGAGGAAGAATTAGTGGAACATTTGATGTTTCATCTGAAATGTACCACAACCGGGTGGAGAAAGAGAAGAGTTGGAGAGAAATTACCAATTCTCTTGGACAGTCAGGTTAGTAAATAGGTAGATTTTTCAGTAGGAGGAACTTATTCATATTGTAACCAATAAAATATATGATGCCTTTACACATTATGTAAAGGCAATTCAAAACATGTGTAGGAGGCATAAGGTGACTAACTGTTTTGGATTAACAAGGATAAAACGGCACATCGGGAACTACAAGGACATGAAGGAATCATCTCTCATAAGAATGAACTCGCACAAATTGGTAGGAATTCGCCACCTTGTACTATTGTGACATATTCTGGTGAGATCGGGTTAGTAAATTTTGTCACAATTTTAAGGCAAACTAAAAAATATGCCTGTTTTCCCAGCAAATATAAATTAGAGAGAATATTTTAAACTAATCTCATAACAGATCTCACATAATCTGATTTATTAAACCTCTTCAGAATAGCACTACAGACACTCTCACACAGTGCAGTGCAGTCATAACATACATACACAGACAGGTACAGACATGCATAAATAGTGACACACAGACTGAAGTCACGGCGCCAGACAAACACAATCACAGACACAAATGTAAACACACAGGTACATACAGGCATGAAAACACTAAATCACAAGCACTTGCGCACTACAGTCAATACACAAACAAACAGAAAATAACAGGACTGATTTAGAGATTGATGCTAAATAAACAGCACTCTAACATCTGCAAGCTGGCTGACATTTCAGCTGTTTTTGATGCTCAAGTGTGACTGCAAATGGCTAAGACACAAAGTCTGGAAAGCCGAGGAAATTCCTGGCATCCCATAATGCTTCAGTGTGAGTCAGACTACAGGCGGTGTAAATTCCTGCTCTTCCCGGGTCATTTCCTTTCAACATGTCTTTGTGTGTGTGTTTGTGTTCATTTTCTTATTCAGCAGCAGGAAATATGTGTCTTAAAGGCACAGTTAAGTTCCTGCTGGATGATCTTGGACACCTGCTAGCACATATTTTTTGTGTGTACATGATGATTACATGTGTCTAAAATCTAAGGGGTGAATTTACTAAACAGTTTCATTGTATTTTATTGCAAATACCTATCTTTTTCACAAACAACCCACAATGTAGTTTAACCGGCACTATCTGAGCTGGTAGATCCAGTACAGTCCTAACATAGTATTACAGATCAGTGTTTCTCAACTGGTTTTACATCAGGAACCAGATTTTACATTAGACAAGTGGCGACCCAACACAGTACCAAAACTGTTTATAATACGAAAGTAAACAAAAATGTCTTGAAATGTATAATTGGTAATATTATGTTTTTTTCTAGGATGAGGGCATGTCATGCAACCTGTCAATGTTGGCATCTGCCTAAATCCGGCGCCAAACTAGCCGTTTTTCCAGCGATTTTTAGGTGTGAGCTTAATTAACATAATCGGCAGGCAGTAGGTGAGTGTCAAAGTGTGCATTAGTGTCTGGCAGTGGAAGGTTGTTAATCCCTTGACTGTCTGGACTCCCTGCTGAGTTAATGGTTTCCGCAACATAAAAAAGGATCCAACATGACAGAAAAATTGTCCTGTCGTCAGGTCAGCTCTTGTGTTCTCATCAAGTGACCAACGAGCTTCTTCTTTGACTGGAGAACTGACAAGACATCAACCTGATCATCGTTTTCATTGCACTCAGCTGCATATCCTCACAAACGCTGATTGAAATCAACAGTGATTCTGTCACCGAGTGTTTTTCACTGAAAGCTGCATATGGACACACTTTGGCAAGCCTCGAGGGGATTAAAAACGCAATCACACAATTTAACAAGGTATGAATCACTTCCTAAATCACCCTTTTACAATTGTTTTTGCTCACATGGGTCTCCTGATGTTATTTAGGTAAGCTCCATGTGACAAGGAATCATAGAGAGTTGCATTGAGTTGGTATGTCTGTCACCCCTCCACCATTCTTAATCGGTAAGTGTGTCATACCTCTGACTCAAGAGAGCGAGAGCTCAGCAAAACAGTCTGCATGAGTGACACCCTCAGCCAAAATCCAGTTGTTTTGAGTCTGCTAGTGTGGCAATAGTAAGTTGCTAGCTTTTACCAATTGTGACAGAAGAATTTGTGGCAAAATAATGTAGAGATTGATTACACATGCACAGGGCTCGAAAATAAAGTCTGCCCGATGGCCTGTGTGAGAGAGCTTCGGGACAGTTTCTAGAACTGAGCACAACAATTACACTGAGCAAATGAATTCTTCTAACCGAGGAGTGAGCGCAAGAATATTTAGCTCACAAAGAGGCACGAGTGCATAATATACTGGACGCACCAAGGTACAATCACGTGCACGCACAGGATCGTGCAGACTATCCCAGCACTGTCTCGCTCTTTTGTCTTAGCAGCAGCTATTACCAATGTGTAGAAAATAGAAGGAAAAAAAAACCACTTAATGAATTTCGTAACGGGATTCCACCTCTTACGCAACATTTTAAGTATCCCTGCACATTCTGTATTCACAGTGTGCGAAATCCCCACATTTTAAATTTGTACATGTTGGTGAAAAGCTAGGGTGACCGTACGTCCTCTTTTTCCCGGACATGCCCTCTTTTTTGGACCTTAAAAAAGCGTCCGGCCGGGGTTTCTATATTTGCGAAAATACCTGGGATTCACCTTTAGTTGCATTATGATGTGCATCGGGTCTAATAATTCATTGTGTGTGCTTTCATATTTGCATTGCTTTAACCCCTCTTTGTAAGTCCTGCCTTCTCACACACCAATTGGTCAATTATATGAGGCTTGCAGCAACTATTGGCCAATTTCCTGCCTGTCAATCTCTCCACAAACACGCGAAGCACTGTTGTGTTCGGCATCAAACAGCTGCGTGGACACAATGCTCAAACAACAGAAGATTTTCACATAAAATTCCCATGCTTTCGACCAGGTTGAGATCCATCTTTAGATGACATATAAAACTGGCACTTATGTGTCAGATGCTAATACTCATCAGGGTGAGTAAACAATTACAGAATTAATTGACTTCATTTTTGGGTTAACTTTTAACACCCCCTTTCAACATCAAAATCATAAAATAAACATTACATTGCTGACTTTTTATGTGTATCAGAAAAGACTTGAAAAAGAAAAGCTGAAAAGAAGTTTCTGCATCAATGGAAACCCTTTCTCTGCCAGTTCAGAGCCAACAGAATAAACATATACACTACTTTCTGTGAAGCTCACGATTTTTCCTGAACAAGAGAGCTGCCTGATTCGGGAAAGGTTTTTTCCTTATGTTTCATCCCAGCTAGAGTGAGGACAGAAGCAGGAAGCAGCTCTCAAAGGCAAGACAAACACATGGAGGAAATGAGGGTCAAACAGAGAAGAGCCTGAGGCAGCAAGTCACCAAAACTCACAAAAGCCTTTTAAAAGTTAAACTCTGCACTTTTGTTTTAATGTTACAGTCGAGCACCAGAATTCAGCTTTCTTAATAAACTGATGATCTTAAGGTCAATTATTAAGGTTATTTTTGCAGATAATGTCTTGTATTCTGGAGGATTTTAAAAATACTGTACTCTTAGCAGATCCTAATACTAATAATTCCATTAAGTGTATGACTTTTAATAAAATACCTATTTTAAATGACCTTATCTTTGAACAACCTGCTTATTAAAGCTGAATGTTAAAATACTTTCTCCTATCCCTGCTTAATATGCAGAGACAACTAAGTAAGCCATTTGTAGTATTTGTAGCAATGTTTCCATCCAAGTTACGAATTTAATTTATGAGCAAATCATAATTTCGTAAAAACAACAAATAAAGCAAATAAAACATTGATTCCACCCCATGTGTTTAAGAAAAAAAAATCATAACTTCTGGAAAAATTGGCGCAAAACAGAGGCGAAATGAAAATGGAAGTTGAAGCCACTGTGGCTCCTTTATCCTTTATTAATAACTTTAGAGCGTGCAGACAAATGCTCCAACAAACTTCATGTTTGCTAGTGTTCAGAGGCAGATGGCTTATGTCTGGGAGCGAAAGAGTGTTAGACAGGTCTGGGAGCTAATGGTACCAATCATTGGATGACAGGCCTTGTGTCTGGCATTTCAGAATAACCAGAGCAACATTTCAGATGCTGTCCAATGATATTGATGATATTCTCAAAGCAAATTATGTATTCTCAAGTAGGGCTGGGTATCGAGTTCGATACATTTTAGGCACCGACCGAATTGCCTCTAAATTATCAAGTATCAAAAAATGTCTTGTCGCTCAGTACCAAATTTCGATACCTAAGGGCTTAACTTCATCAATGTCAGTGAAAAGCATGTAGCATGCTAGATGTGCCCAAATCTAAAAGTGCAGGTGATTGGCTGTGTTTAGGCATCAAGGAAAAACACGAGTTTACGCCGGTAATGCCCAGAGACACGTCCCAACACCCATAGATGTAAAAGATGTGGAAATTATCAAAGTGTGGCTACATTTCACCAGGCTCGATGCCAACAGCACGCAATGCAAGATAATTGCTGCCAAGACTCGACAAATCTGATGAAGTGCACGGAATAAACATAAAAAGTTGCTCCGTCTTCGACTGCAAGAAGACCGAGCCAGTGCAGTCATCCTCTCAGCGTCCTCCTGCCACAGAGCTTCCTTGAACATGCCCACTATGAGTCCTCCTCCAAAACTACTGATGAATGCAGCGGTGCTATGACTGGGACTCTGACAGGTAGGTTGTTTAGCAAACAAACCAACAAAATCGGCTAACTTGTAGTGGTACATGCTTCTGTACTTGTTAAATTAACGTTTCTGTGCGTGGTGACATAGTCCTATAAACTGGAACCTACGTAACGTTAGATATTGTTTGGATGTATGGCTATTGATAGCTAGCTAAATCGATGCTAAAAAGGCTTTAAGGTTGACAGTAACTGATCTAGTTTAACTCACATTAAACTAGTTATCTTGTTAAACCGTACTTATCCTTAGGGTTGGCTGAATTAACAGTTTAGCTTTCTTGTTTTTTTCCCCCTCTTCACATTAATGTTATAGCCTCTGCCCCTGCCAACCCTGGCATGAGGAGACCAGAAGGCTCAGGAGATGAGTCTATCGAAGAGCCCAAACAAGTTTACTTTGTGACTTTCTGGTGGTCAAATCAATAAGTGCTAATAAGTGTAACAGAAACAAATGCTCTCTGTTGTGGTATATCATTATTGCTCAATGGGGCAGTTTATGAGATGGATAGCCTGAGGGAAAAAACTGTTCTTGTGCCTGACAGTTCTGGTGCTCAGTGCTCTGTAGTGCCAGCCAGAAGACAACAGTTCAAAAAGGTAGTGGGCTGGGTGAGCGGGGTCAAGAGTAATTTTTCCAGCCCTTTTCCTCACTCTGGAAGTGTTCAGTTTTGAAGGGAGGACAGGAGGCAACCAATAATCTGCTCAGCAGTCCCAACTGTCCTTTGTAATTTTATGATGTCCAATTTCGTAACTGAACCAAACCAGACAGTTATTGAAGTACAGAGGACAGACTCAATGACTGCTGAGTAGAACTGTATCAGCAATGCTTGTGGCAGGATGAACTTCCTCAACTGGTGAAGGAAATACAACCTCTGCTGGGCCTTTTTCACAATGGAGTCAATGTGGGTCTCCCACTTCAGGTCCTGTGAGATGGTAGAGCCCAAGAACCTGAATGGCTCCACTGCTACCACAGGAGGGGGTGTGGGGGGGCACCTGTGCTGATCGTAGAGGTGCTGGAACTGAATTTCCTCAGTCTCACTAACTGCTGCCTATCTGCCAGAAATCTGGTGATCCACCATGATGAGGTGGGAACAGAGAGTTGGTTTAATTTAGTCCAGAGAATAGCTGGGATGATGGTGTATAAAGCATTTGTCCCAGGTCTGTCCAGATGTTGCAGGATATGATGCAATCCCATGTTGACTGCATAATACACAGACATGTTTGCTCGATAAGCAAACTGAAGGGGGTCCAGTGATGTGCTTCAGGTGGGTCAACACCAGTCTCTCATAATACTTCATGACCACAGACGTCAGAGCGACGGGTCTGTAGACATTAAGTCCTGTAATTTGGGGTTTCTTTTGGACAGGGATGATGGTGGAGTGTTTGAAGCAGCAGTGAACCAGTGATCGGTTGAAGATCTGTGGGAAGATGGGGGCCAGCATGTCAGCACATGATTTTAGACAAGTGGGTGAAACACTGTCTGGGCCCCAGCTTCTCAGAGTAGTATTGTTTTAGCCACTGTACTCTCCTTTGTCAATAATGTCCTTTGTCTTTGGCCTGATTGTACAAGATTTTATCCCCACTTCTGTAAGCATCATCTTTGGCCTGGTGAAGCTGCTTTTCATGGTTGAACTTTAAATAAGTCCTAGTAGGAATGCACATATCCTCACAGAAACTGATATATGATGTCAACGTATATGTAAGCTCGTCCTGATTGGTGTCTGCAGCTTCAAAAACACTCCAATTAGTGCAGTCAAAGCTATGCTTCTTTGGTCTATCATTTTACAGTCTTTACTACAGGGTTAGCTGATTAAAGTTTCTGCCTGTAGGTCAAAAGAAGATGAACCAGACAGTGATCAGAGAGTCCCAATAATTATCTAGGGACAGAGTGATATGCATCCTTTAATATTGTGTTGCAGTGATCCAATATATTTCTGTCTCAGGTAGGGCATGTAATGTAATGTCTGCCTTTTGGCAGTTCACAAGTCAGGTTGGCTCAGTTAAAATTACAGGGAATAATAATATTTAAGTCCGGGTATTGTTCTTCCGTGTCCATGATCTGATCACCCAGCTGTTGCAACGCTGTGTTCACACATGGTTGTGGAGGAATATAAACACTTACCAGAAAAAAATAGAAAACTTTGTGGTCAGTAGAAAGGTTTACAGTTGATAAAGAGCACTTCCAAATTAGGACAGCACATCTTCTTTAATGTTTTTACATCTTTACACCAACTTTCATTGATGTAAAAGCAGGTTCCACCACCTCTCGTTTTCCCTGTTAACTCCACAATGCAATCCACTCTAAACAGCTGAAAGCCCAGCAGATGTAACGCGCTGTCCTTATCCTTATGAACAGACATCCACCCGAAACTATTTTAAATCTGATGATGCCTTGCAATGGTGGGGCTCATTTCCTGTGTTTGTTTCTCATACTGGTCAGCAGTTTCATTCTGCTGTGAAGAGCAATTGCTCATGGGGAGATGGTATCAAATGGTAATAGGGCCTTTCCAACTGGCGGTACTTAAGCCTGTTTTAAGTACTTTTCCCCAGGACTACTATTTATCATCGCTTTCACACATAAGGAACTATAGTTCCCTGAAGCCATTTTAGGGGACATTTTTAGCTCCTACTATGGGGTAGATACTTTTGGGGTGTATAGGGACTGTGGGAGGTGCTACAGCCTGTGATTGGTCAAAAACCTGCATTGAGATAGGAAAGGAGCTCCATAGCCACCAACAGTAAACAACTAGCTGCTAGCCTGCTACTGAAGGATTGCGCTTTTTACAATTCCTTAACAGAAAAAACATATGACAAACAAAGTATCCAAAGTTTCACCTGTTTCACATGTGCGTGTATGTGTGTGACTTCATGGGGAGACACAATTGCAGCCAACAAAAAGTGTAGCTCCATTACGTTACAGCTCCTATGTACTTGAATGCGGAGAACCATTGTTGTCAGGTTTTAGTGCCGATTTGAAATATGTTTTTTTAATTCAGTAATGACCGATTGTGGCTATCAAAATGCAATTAGCCCAATTAATTTTAAGGAGGGAAAATAGACACCCTACTTTTCATTACGATTTCTCCCATTTATATGTATATGAATGGGTCACCTTTTCCACTTATACAGTCTCTGCTGAAACATAGTGCATTCATTGCCTTCTGGAAAAGAGATCAGAGTAAATCCATGCTTTATCAACCACATTAGAGTTCATGTAGAACAGCAACTCCAATGAGAAAGCCAGACTTTATACCACTTTATACACACACATCTACACACTTCTGTCTGGGGCCTCCTCATCCTAGCCCTGTTGCATTGCACTCCGCAGGCTTCTCTGTTGCGGGCTGAGCTGCTCTACCAGCAAAAAGCCACACTGCTCTGTGTCTGTATACGTCTGTGTGTGTGCGTGTTTGTGTGTTCATTTCAGCATCCTCTATTGGGAGCTATTCTGGAAAATTCAAGCCTATTACTGTGTGTTGTGTGCAGAGAGAGAGGAGGGGAATCTGATTTGAGCATTCATTACTGAGTGTGGGGAGTCATAAGACAGACAGTGGCCTTTCATGAGCCTACTGTAGACATCTGGGCTAATGTCTTCTGCAGACTTGGCAAAGGTTACAGCACCATGTAAATGCTGTTTTTTTTCCAGTTACAGATACAAACTCACCATGTTTGCCACTTGCAACATCTGTATACTACTTATGGATAGGCACTGGAATTAAAGCAAAGCTTCCAGCTTGCAATCTTTCTACAAAATGGTACAGTGATTGTATCAGATAATGGCATGGTAATTTTGTATATGCCATGCACTGTACTAATGCTATTCATTTACATGTACAATTGCATTTATGGTGCTACCGTGTAACACCAAAAACGAATGTGTTAGTTTTTTTGGTGTATAGTTTTATAGGTAAATATTAGTAGGCCTCCATTAGTATAATTCCAATAAAAAGCATTCTTTGTTAAAATACAAAAGAATTCTGTATGAAACAGCGTTTCTAAATTTGACTTCACTAAAAAAGTCAACAAACCAACATTGAGCAGTAAAATTTCACGAAACATTGTGATCCATTGCCTCGTTTACCCTAGTTAAACAAAACCTTAAGGAAGTGTAGTGCAATTGCAATTATACTAATACTAATGCAATTTCTTGAATAATTTTAAACCAATTTTAAAGGATCATAATGGGATCAAATAACAATAATCTAAGAATCAAATAAGATACAACTAAATAAACTGAAACTACTATTTTTTTTGTTTGTTTTTACGAAATTATTATTTTCTAAGAACTCTTAAGATCATTATTTAGGATGGATCCCTTTGGTATTTGTTACAAATTATGATACAAATACAATTAGCAACCCTGTACACATCATTATTTGATTATGTTTAAAATAGACATTAATTAAATAAATGGACCTGAAATGTTTCAATATTGTAGGCTACTGACAATTTTATTTACAACGATGTGTATGATGATCAGTGGCTGTAGAAAACCTTCAGTTCGTTGTGTTGCCAATTAAATGCGCAACAGTTTGTCTCTGTTTTCTGTAATCATGTTAGTCATACTCTGTGCTGCTTCACTTTATTTTATTCCTGCTATTTTTTAATCGTTCGTTTCGAAACTAAATGCTTACATTGCCCTACTTTGAAATGACACTCCGAATAAATATGATTTCAAATGCACCCCGAGGGCCGATAGCATGATGCAGGACATCAACCAGAAACACCGAATGACTTGCAATTCCAGCTTGGGCGTTAATAAGGTAAATTACAATTCCTTTATTTATCAAGATTTTCAGACCTTTAAGCGCCACCTACCAGAACCAAAGGCTTTGGCAATGAGCCATGTCAAACTGCAGGAGATCTTGGCCGTTGTAAAATCATAGTGATCAAAAGATTTGATCGTCGGGACGATGAACGTGCTCTTGATCTCTGCGGCATCACCCATCTTAACATCCACGCGTGGCTGCATCACGTCCCACGGCCAGACATACAATCACACACACACACACCGACTATGAGATCAGACCGGTAATGACATTCCCATGGTCAAACCCTCTGCGCCAAATCGGCCGAGAAATATAACGGATCGTGGGCCCGAGCGCTCGTGTAGTTATATAATTGTCGTATCTTCACGTCCGAAAAACGTTACTATAATTATTCGGCCTGTATAAATTAAATAAATTCCAGCTGCATCTCCGAGCGCTGCATTCAAAATCCAACAAGCGATACCAGGCGACTGCAGTAGTTCTCATCCGTTTCCCGGCATTATATCCTCAAGTTGCTTTGGGTTCTTTAAAAAAATCAATAGGCTATATTATAGGTGACGCAAGCACCATGATGAAGCATGCCACATTCAATGGTGAGGAGAGACGGTCGATAAATGTATGATTTTTCCTCTTCTTTAACTTTTATAACTGTCCTTCCTAAATCTCTCGTTCTTCCTGCGGTCCGCCTGCTGTACTGGCCTGGAAAAGGAGAAAGCTCTGTGCGCATGCGCAAAACGCCCAGACGCAGACAAGCACTGCTTGCTTTAAAATAAATTTCCGCCCCTCTCAAATAAAACGAAATCGATTTGATCTATTTTAGACATAACTATTGCTAAACATAGTATTTATTTGGTTTAAATGTTGATTCTGTATAAATATGTTTAGCTTTTCTTTGTATAATGTGTGAATCAATACAAAAATGTTAATCACATGAACATAGTAGCCTATTTATTTTACACAGATGGGAACTGGCCTCCACAGTGAGCCTGGTTTTTCCCAAGGTTATTTTTCTCCATTAACCAACATCTCATGGGAGTTTTGTGTTTCTTGCCACATTTGCCTTCGGCTTGCTCAATGGGGTTCTAAATATAATTATTATTTAATTATATGAGGTTCAAGCACAGAAGGTGCTGGAATCCTATTGTATCTGTTTTATTGTTATTATTATTACTCATCTACTATTTAAAGTTATTTTTATTGTTATTTTTATTCTGAGACCCAATAATTCTCAATGCTACTCCTCCTAGAGCTTTCAAGCTACATCCACCAAACTCGGAACATACCTTCAGACTGTTCTGATCAGAATTACAGTATTCCCATAGCAGACTTCCAAACAGGCCTGATTTGATATTGATTCCCATTCAAGGTATGAAAACCTTTCCCTGTAATAACTCCTTTAGAGGATTCAAGCTACATCCTATCACTCCACCACTAATACTTTCTATCTATCACTCCACTATTCAAACTTTCTATCTTTCCATTACTCCACTCTTTTTACTCTTTCTATTAGTGCCTTGTTAGTATCACCCTGGCAACTGCCTAGCAACCAAATTAGCTCACCCTAGCAACCAAGTAGCATGCAAAACACATATCTCTATACCAGAACATCATAGAGACTTTCTAGTTTGCTCATGTGAGTCAGGATAGCAAGGAGCCTTTTGAGTA
This sequence comes from Xyrauchen texanus, assembly GCF_025860055.1. Classification (NCBI taxonomy): domain Eukaryota; kingdom Metazoa; phylum Chordata; class Actinopteri; order Cypriniformes; family Catostomidae; genus Xyrauchen; species Xyrauchen texanus. Next base: position 8,689,257 of record NC_068281.1, read on the forward strand.
TCAACCTGGTAACTGTCTAGCAACCAAATGAGGTCACCCTAGCAACCAAGAAGCAAAACACATATCTCTGCACCAGAACGTCGTAGAGATTCTGGGTTTGCTCATTTGACTCAGGTTAGCAAGGAGCCTTTTGAGTATGTTCCTGGTAACTGCCTAGCAAACAAATGAAATCACCCTAGTAAACAAGTACCAAAACACATATCTCTGCACCAGAACATTGTAGACAATTCTGGGTTGGCTCATTTTACTCAGGCTAGCAAGGAGCATTGTAAGTATCACCCTAGCAATTGCCTGCAACCAGATGGGGTTACCCTAGCAACCGAGTAGCAAAACACATATTTCAGCACCAGAACATCATAGAGATTTCCGGGTTGGCTCATTTAACTCAGGCAAGCAAGGAAACTTTTGAGTATCACCCTGGTAACTCCCTAGCAACCAGATGGGGTTTTTCTATCAAAGAAAAATCAAAACACATATCTCTGCACCAGAACATCATAGAGACTTCCGGGTTAGCTAATTTAACTCAGGCTAGCAAGGAGCCTTTTGAGTATCACCCTGGTAACTGCTAAGCAACCAAATGAGCTCACCCTAGCAACAAAGTATCTAAGTGTTAGAACATGCTAGCAGCATGCTACATACATGCTAAACATGTTAGCACAGACAAGTTAAGTGCTAAAACATACTTGCAACAGCTAGCTAAGTATTAAAACATGCTAGCATTGCCTAGCTAATTAATAAAACAGGCTATCAAAACATGCTAAGTGCTAAAACACGCTATATATCTGTCTGTCTGTCTTTCTTTCTTTTATATCCATCTGTCTGTCTGTCTGTCTGTTGCTAACTAACTAACTAAGCTTTTATATCTTTTTTAAACTTTCAGAACAGGCTCTTTCAGGCCAACCTCAATGTTTGTCTACAAAATTTATTTGTCTAGTTCTAGACTAAGTCCTAGAGACACCAAACTTGGCAGGACGGTCCCAATTTCCATCTAGAATATTTTTCACAATTTTCGATTTTTCATAAAACAGTTTTGTCCAATATACTCAGAACTTTGCACGTATCAACTAGAGACCATCCTGACAAAATACTTTTTCGGAATTTTGATTTGTACATTTTTTTGAAGATGTAAGATAATTAATTCTTTGGCCATGGCCATAATTTACTCAATGGCAAAGTCCAATCTTTACAAAACTTGGTATACTTTCATACCAAAACATTTTGCTCAATTTCAACTATATGGGGCGCTAGAACTAAAAGCATGGCTGCCAGTAGCCAATCAAATTTCAGCAGCTAATAACTTCCATTGCGAATGGCCGATCGTTATGAAATTAATGGTGCACTTGTAAGATGGCAAAATTTGGCTTTATACAAAATTCTGTTTCTGTTTCTTCTGAATCAATTAGTGCCCCCTAATAATTTGGCCATGTTCTGGGCACACATGCTTTGACCCCGATGATTGCCATTTGCAGATATATTTAAATTTTTTATTTTTATACACAATTTATACATCATATTTAATCAAACTACAAAATGATGACTCTATAACTTTGTAGATATTACAGTTTCATTGTCTGTTATAAATTAGCTTTTTGAAAATACTGGTAAATCTTGCTCTGGCAATTTCCCTTAATGAGAAGTTGTCTCATTACCTATACATTTCCATACAGATATTAGGTGTGAACAGCACAGTACATTTACTAGTAAAGACAATCCAAGGGTTTTGCTATGTAATTTACATGGTTGCATGTGTGAACGGGGCTTATGTGCACTATCTGGGTAACAGCAGCAGGAGTTAGTATTGATCAGATCTCCCAGACAGGAAGGGGTGTGACCACTGTGGCAGGCTCTGACTATCTGCTCAGGAGAATTGCTGTAATTACTGCCCTCTAGACCCACATACACAATACACAACCCTTTCATCAAATACACACACACCCTTTCATCTGAGAGACAGACTCTTGGCTCTTAGTTCTTGAGCACAAATGGAAGTAATTTAGAGAGAGAGAGAGAGAGTGTGAGTGAGTGAGTGTTCCAATAAAGTTTTTCTAGCAACACAGTTCACTCAGTGGCCATCTTTGGAACGCTCTTGGACAGGCGGGGCAGCTATATTCTACGTAAACAAGTGGCTTACAATTGCAGTTCTACTTGGATAACGAAAGATCACTGGTATAATAAACTGTGCTTCTATATTTTTTTAATAAAAAAAAAATAAAATCCCTGCTTGTATAGCTAATGCGCATGCAGGTTCTAGAGTTGAATGGCAAGCGATGTATTTATCTAAAATGTGATTGGCTTCTACCTGTAAGACGGGACTTCCTTTTCTACATCCATTGACCAGTGGGCGTTCCAATGTCTCATAGTCATTTAAATAGTCACCCCCACCCATATCTCGTCTCATTGGGTCTTGCTCAATTTAGCAGTTGGCTTTTATAATTGTTTGAATTACATCACTGCTTACGTTTTTGTGTATACAAGGTTTGCGCTTTCTTGCATTGCAGTATGAGCGAGAACTGCGCCAACAATATTGAACAAATGTCGTCCTCTAGCGGATACACAGTGTAGCCTTCACTGTGAAGGTTAATTTAGAATAGATATGAGCCTACCTACAGTCTATAAGGGTTTTCCATCGATGCGTTTGTTTCCCGAAATTTCAGTTTATTCACAAAAAATATGTTAAAAGATTTATGCATTTCAATTTCGTCACAATCTGTAATAAAGTAAAATGTAATAATAATAATAATAATTTTAATATTTATTAACTTAATTTTGTTAAACGTTACACAATTAAATTTGATGGACTTTCCCCAATTTAGTTTTTTTTTTATTTTTCAAAAGGTTTATTACAATGCATATGTCTCTTATGTAATATTTGCTTCAAACATTCACAAAACAGGATGACACATCTATCAACACTCATTAAAATCTGATGGAATTGAAATGCGTAAATCTTAAAAATAGGCTAAAATACTTTTTAAAGTGTAATAGTCATGCTAAATATTATGTGATAAGCACACAAAGGTCAGTGGAGAGAGTTTGTCATTAAAAAAAAATTCTTCATGGCAGTACACCAGGGCACCAGGATTGAAAACAATAGTAGTGTAAAATATTTTTTTATGGCATCTGATCTTTTATGTTGTTATTGTATTTTATTCTATGGACATTACTTAAGTGTATTAATGGTAAAGTTTTAAAGTACATTTGAATAATGTGCTTTGACTGTGCATATGTGGTGGACATTTTCTTAATCTAACCTTTTATCTGTTAAGTGAAAGTTTGCGTGATGAATCGGTAAATTACATCTGCAGTCACATAACTTGCGTTTCTTGTATTTCTACCACTAGATGGCAGCATCTTCCAAACGATTGAATGGCGTGTCCCAGTAAAAAACGTGCATTTTTATTCTTCCTATAGAAACTAAATTAAAAATTACTTTTCTGGTTTCAAATGAATTTAAATTACCCTAGTATGATTACTCCATACTAAATTCAGAAATATTTAGCCAGCTGAAGTTGTGTAAAATGTTAAAACCCAAACAAATGTTAATTAAAAATTTGTATTGATATGCATCATATGAACATAATTTTGTCATGTTCATTTTACTTTGTGTATAAATAATGGGAGATCAAGTAAAGATTCTCATAAACATTCAAATAATGTTTTATGATTGCATACATCAGACTCTTTGATTATTCATACGACGTTCAATTAAAAGTGTGAACCTTTATCATGCCAAATACTACCCGCCACATCCAACCCCTATGTCAGACAAAGATGCTTTCACACAAACACAACAAAGGCTGTGTGTGTTTTCCGACGCATCTATTCCCGACACCCACTCTACCCCAACACCATTTCACACAAAAACCTACACAATAAGCTCCATTTTCATTTAATACCATACAAAAGCATGGTTCAAGCAATCATTCTATGCATATCCAGTGCGTGCTCTTTGCTCCATAAGCTGCCAAACTGCTTACAGATACAACCTAGCTGATGTCAATGCCCGTTCTTTGTTATCACAGATACTCTCTCTGTTTGCCCACAGTAGGCCTATGTAGCTGTACTTATAAGCCCTGCTAGCATTTACAACAGAGAACTGTTTCATTTGCACCATTAGACGGAGACAGTTACTAATGCATAAGTAATAATCTTCCCTTTCACTTGTCAGTCTCTCTGGCTCTTGAAAAAAATAAAAAATGTCATATTGATATACACAAACACTTGAACACATCCAGTTTAAGGGTCATATTTTACACCAAAGTTGAAAGAAAGTTAAAACCTTAAGTCATAAACCTTAAGATTTTTTTGTCACAGTGGTCATTATTTTAATGACAATAAAGCCCTCATTATGTGATAAAGTATTTTTTATTTTTATAATAAATTATAAAGTGTTTAGACATCATGTTAGTATGTTGTAGTACTGCAATTAATTTGCTGATTTGCGGTAAAACAACTTCATTTGTATTACAGTATTTTTACAACAGTTATATTACAGTATAATTACAGAATTGGGAATCTAAGAGAATCACCACTGAGATGTAGGAATGTTGCCTCATGGTGTGGAATGTCTCATGGTGGCATAGTGACTCACCTCAATCCGGTGGTGGAGGACGAATCTCAGTTGCTTCTGCATCTGAGACGTCAATCTGCACATTTTTATAACGTGGCTTGTTGAGCACGTTACAGCAGAGACATGCATGTGGAGGCTTCACGCTATTCTCCGCGCCATCCACGCACAACTCACCACGTGCCCCACTGAGAGCGAGAACCACATTATAGTGACCACGAGTAGGTTACCCCATGTGTCTCTACCCTCCCTAGCAACCGGGCCAATTTTGATTGCTTAGAAGACCTGGCTGGAGCCAATACTTGCTGAGCTACCCAGGCCCACTTTTTGAGAGTCTTAACAATTAAACACACTTGTGTGTTTTAGAACACAAACAAAATGTTTTTGAAAAATATAGCTCTTTAGGTCCATACAATGCAAGTAAATGGTGATCAGACATTTGTAGCTCCAAAAATCACATAAAGGATGCACAGAAATAATCCATATGACTCCAGTGTTTAAATCCATATCTCGAGAAGCAGTAAATTAGGTGTGGGTGAGAAACAAAACAAAATTTAAGTCCTTTTTTTTTTACTCTAAATCTCTCCATCTGAGAGCTTCAAAGGTCTGATCACCATTCACTTGCATTTTATGGACCTACAGAGCTGAGATATTTTCAAAAAATCTTTGTGTTCTGCTGAAGAAAGAAAGTCATACACATCTGGGATGGCATGAGGGTGAGAAAATGATGAGAGAATTTTCATTTTTGGGTTAACTGTCCCTTTAATGTGAATCAAATGTGTCCAATATGAGCTTGCATTGTTTCGTTTTATGTAGAAACTGTTTGTCATACTTTCATTGAATGATTTTTTTTTAGGTAAACAAATCGGTCTTGTTCACTTCAGTTGTTTTGGTGTTGAACGATTCTGTTTTTAACGATTCATTTAAATCAACTAATTCAATGACTCACTCATTCAACACATTAAACGCTCTTTTGTTGCCACCTACTGGCATGTCTCTAGAAATTAAATCTGAACGAATCTCTTTTGGGAATCTTCTTTTGGATTCAAAAGGCTTGAGCTACTGGAACCACTACTGTCTATAAACAACACACTCTCACAGTGAAATCTTTGGCTAAATTTGGCTAATTCATATGATATCGTACAACTGCACTTATTTGAATTCGTATGACCTTCACTCCAGCCAACAACATCACTGGACATTGTTTTAATCTTATACACAAAAATGACTTGCTTCTGTCACACATAACAGCTTCCTGTCATGTTTACACAGTCTACTGATCGGTTAGGTTTAAATAAGTTGTTTTGGTAAGGGCATACTATTAATAAGCATGTTCTTGATACTTCACGTGCGGAACTCATGCTTACTTTCGCATTACACATCCGGGCATTTGCACATGATGAAATCATACGAAACTGCCAACTCGTAAAATATGTAAGACTTTTCGTGAGACCAGATTGACTATAAAACACTGTAATCTTGTGCTCAACTTTTGTGCCCCAATGGCCCACAGGTTTAAAATCCCTGGATTGATTGAAGCAAATGAAACCGAGGCTATAAGGGAAAAGTATAGACCATAAGGTCCTATGCAACTTCTAGAATTTAGTTTTTGTGCTTTACAAACGCATGACACACTGTGCATGGCAGACTGGATAACTCCTGTGCATGGGTCAGCTTGGGGTATTTTTAACACACGCAAACCTCAAGGCTGTATTTAGAGGGTGGTGTCACGCTGGCCTGTGCTTCACCCACTGGCAGCAGAAACCTGTATTTATCTGAAAAAAAAAATCCAGAGGGGAGTCTGGACCATATGCCCTCAATTTATCTGCTTTAAAATACTGTGGCATTGCCGCTGTGACCGAGAAACCATGTTGAGGTTGGCTTTCCAGAGTCACTTAGTTATGAAACAATAGGAGACTCTACCATGTTCCTCCATTTTCTCTGAAAGTGCACTTAAGCTCAACTAGAGGTTGAGATGTTTTCTTTTGTGAGAGATTTGAGGAAAGTGTTTTTGACGGCAGTTACGGTGTTCTTGGCAAGCATTGCTAATACAATACAATGAAATAATCACCCGAGTTTCGAGGAAACGAGTCGGAGTCAAACAACGGACGAACACACATTCTACCCATGTCCTCATGCGAATCAAGTAAGTTAAGCGAATCAAGTTATTCTTGTGTATCAAGGTTATTGCTTCTACAGTTTACTGACCTCTGCTCATTGCTGCTAATAATACTCAAGGCATTACTGTAAATCACTGTTACCATGAATTAGATTTGCTGTGTTGTTGTCCAACCACGTTGGGCTGTTTGTGTATTTCCGCCATGGCGGGTGAGACTGGCACACTTAGTTTATCCATTGAAGAACCATCGACCACGGCGGACAGATTACAAGATGTTCACCATGCCTCTAATTGATAAATCTAATGGTTGCCGCCTCTCCCACGATCGCTAAAATTGGCCAGAGTACCATCACTCTGTTCTCTCTCTCGTACTAACAGCACACACACACACAACCCCTCAGAAACATACCCTCACACACATTTGGTGAACAGACAACTTGGTGATAGAGACCAGCTTTGTCCCTAGGTTATCGTAGACTACCAGCAGAGAAACGCGTTAAACGGTCCTTGTGGTGACATTTGTTCCCCACAATGTAATATAAACATGGTTACACCCATTCACTCACACACACACACACACACACACACACACACACACACACACACACACACACACACACACACACACACACACACACACACACCTACCCTCCTCTCATGAATCATAGACTTATTTGATCCAATATCTAATCATGTTACTGTTTAATTGATTATTAATTGATATTACTGCATCAATAAACTTTGTAATAAAGAGAAGGGTTTTGCTATTGTTCTGCATGCACCTGTGCAAAGGGCTGGCAGGGGATGTCAGTGCTCGGATTCAAGCCTTCATTGTTTCCCTTTTGAATGTAGATGTTCTCTGGACGTCAACTTTCCTAAGAGAACTCTCCTATATTGAGACTGTTATACTGTCTGGTTATTAGTCCCTGATTCCAGGGTGGTGCCCCGGCAATATTAATCCTGATTAATATTCTATTGATTTTTGATAATTGATAGTTATCTTTGATGATTGTTGATTTGAAGGATTAATAAGCTTATGCTGATTCTAATAAATGTTCAATTGATTTTAATAATTAATAATTATCTTTGATAATGATCAATTATTGCTAATAACAAAACCCACTCCTGAACGAAGCCCCCTAAAAAAGACAGCACATTCATAAGGAGTTGGTATTGTAAATGCCTGTATGCAATGCATTAGAAGAGTAGAAATATTGATGTACGTTCTATTGTGCATTATCTGCCTCCTAGTTGAATGTCAGGCATTTTCTTAAAGTGACACTTTATTTATACATGTGAAAATGTGATTCTCGTTAGATTATAGAGAATGTTAGTATTATTAATAATTTTCATCATCTGACACACAAATCATAGATAGTATTAACATTGATTGTTTTGACACACTTTAATTTTGAGAAATTAAAATAATTTAATGAAACATGAAAAATTCAACCAAAAGTATTTTAAAATTCAAATAAGACTTTAAATGAAATGAAAATATAAATCAAACTACAAATAATTGCCATTACAAATAAGATCATAAATATAATTATAATAAAAATTATAATAAAAAAAAAACATGAACTCTAGATAGTTTAACACAACTCTCCTTCATTTTCACAAGTTTCATAAAACAACGTTTGTCAGGACATAATTTGATGTTACACTATACTATATTTCCAGAGTTTGGTCGTAAACTTTATTATCACCTGCTGGTGGAATCTCCTGCTGGTAGTTCTTAAAGGTCTTAGCGCAATGTCCTTTTTCTCAGGAAAATTGCAAATTGTGCTTTGAGCCACTTCATTGACATATAATACACCCAAAGTTTGCATGCAGACCCCCACAGACCATCCATAACTTATTATCAGCAATTAAAAAATGCAGCACCTATTTACGCTAAGTGCAAATAGCAAAATATGCTCTTTACACCAAGTCTGTAAATAGCATATTCTAATTAAATACTAGCATACATTAAATGGGAAACACTGCAGCATGTTTATTGTGTTTATTTAGAGTCCCACAGACACCCTCCACCAACCCCTAAACCTAACCCTAACCTTCCCTTCAAATATTTCACTTTAATAATTAAATTATTAATAGTTATTTATTATAAGTAGCATTAAAGGAAAATGAAAGGAAATTAAAGAGTGGAGACAGGAAACAGGATGGGAAAAACTTTGGAAAAGGATGGAATCGCATCTTCACTATCTTTATACACCACGCCATTGAAGCAACACCTGAGATCACAGTTTGTCTTTCATTTCACTGTTTCCACCAGACTATTTGAGTGCAAATAGCAGTGCTGTGTGGCAGGTGCTATTTGGAGAGAGAGAGAGATAGAGAGAGAGAGTGGGAGAGAGAAATGGAGAACATCGATATAAATGCCCTTGGGAGTTCTGCTGTTCTCTTCAGTCTTTTCTTTTTTTTTGCATGCGTGAACAGTAAATATATTTTCCGCTTGCTAATGAAAAGTTCTGTTGTGTTCATTTTCATTTGTGCTGCTCCAGTTATGCTTACATATTTTCACATGGCCTACATTTCTCATAATATCGCTCTGTTCTTCTCATAAACTTTCACTTCTCTATACTTTCAGAACTAAAAGCATCCTCCTCAGTTCTTCCATTGAAGACAGACAGTCATACGGGTTTGGAAGGGCATGACAGTGAGTAAATAATGACAAAAAAATTACATAATTAACTATTCCTTCAACTTTTTAGAACAAATTATTTAATGGGTCACTTAGAAATATGGTTGTTTGAGGTGATAAAAATGAGAAATCTTTAAAAAATCTAGTTAAATTCTCTTGCACCTTGAATAAAGTACATGTGAGTGTACACAACTTAATTCTTAGTTAAAAATAAAATATAAGTTTTTTTAGGTAAAAATAATTTTTATTAAAATTTCATGATTTCTATTGAGTCAAGATTTTTCTCATATTTACACCATATTGCCTGCACAAAATATTATTTAAAACTAAAACACAATTTTAAAATGGTCTTAAGGGGTCCTCTCTGTTTTTATTTTTTTGCTACATGACAACAATATAGCAACCTACTTGTTGGTTATACCACTTGACTTTCATTTAGTGGACAAAAGTTTTTCAAATACTAATAATATTTTAATACTAATAAAATTTATATTTTTCTGCACTAATGCCAACAGTTCCTTTTTAAATTTCAATTTCAGAGACTTTCAATTTCTTTCAATGTCTTCAGATGGTTACACCACATGACATTATTTAATTTTAGCACCAGGAAAAATCAAAATAACTTTATAGTCAGTAATTGAAAACTTTTCATCATAGACAAGGTGTGCTCAAGTAATTGTCTTTTTTAATTGCATTTAACTTATTAGATCCAGACCAAACAATTAGAATCACCTCATTGACCCCTATAAACCTGTCACAATATAATGCAGGCTTTGCAAAAAGGCTGTTATTGGGATGACAAATGGCACATTATGAAAATGCAAACAACATTGGACCAGAGTCCAGACAGCAAACCTGCAACAAAAAATGATCCATTGTTTCTGAGAGAGAGAGAGAGGGTTATATTAAACAAAATTATTCATAAATTACTAAATTAACCTTGATAAGCTTTATAACTGCACCTCAGAGAGAATAAAAAAAACTTGATGAAAAAACTATGTCATGCCTTGGAATTCTTCTGTGGTTGCATTTGCATGTGCTTCCCGTTTAAACTTGATACGGGAAGTGGAAGTGGATTAAGTTTTTAGTAACTGTTTGTGAATTATTTAAGAAACATTCATAATGATTCCTAACAGTTAATTCTACTGTGCGTTTAAGTGTCACTTGAGTTTAATGTAAATGTTTACTCACACATAAACGCACAATGATTTTGCTGATAAATCACTTGAGTCAGGATGTAAGATTTGGTCTCGGACTACACGGTAGAGATCTTGTTAAAGAAGAATGATGAGAAGCTTCATGTAAATTCTCATCAAGGCACCAAATACTGTATCAGGGTTCCCACACACACACACATGAAAATTTTTTTTAAGTTGGGATCTTCAGGACTGGAAAAGTGATGGAATTGTATTTCGATTATATAAACATTTCTGGTTATGCTGAACTCTAATCTCATTGGCAAGAAATTGCTCTTTGTTTGTACAGGCATTTTAAAGTGATATCTCTTCCTTATCTGGTCAAAAGGTTGAAAGGTCAAAAAACAAACAAACAAAACAACAGCCGGAGAGATGTATAAAGGCCTACAAGCATGATTGCTTTCTTCGTCATTTAAAAACATGACTCATAAACAAGGAAGTTTCTTTCCTTTACCACTGACATATTTTTTTGCTGCCCTGGAAAGAACCCCATACAGCAAAAAATAGTCCTTGATAAGAAGAGGATCCTTTGCTGTATCTAAATTGCAGAAAATAATCATTGATAAACCTTTATTCTTGGAGCGTAATTATACAGTACACTTAATTTGTGTAAGTGGTATTCAAGAGCTACAAAACATGATACAGTCTCAAATCATGCTTTTATCTCTTTTAATTGAAGTAAATGAGCTTGTATTGTTAGCACTTCACTCCAAGTTCAGGTGTGTAACTTTAGTTTGTCCACTATGAAGTGTAAAATGCTGAATCCAGCACACAGATCTGCTCCCATTGCAAACCCTCCACCAGCAGCAAAGCAGCAAAGCACCAACACATACAGTATGCTCAGTTCTATCCCAGTGAAAAGATTTAAACAAACTATTCAGTAAATATCACAGCAAATCCTCATTCAATTGTGTGTATGTGCTGGTTGTGCTTACCTCGTCTCATCCTCAGCATAATTCTTCATAGGATTTTCCTTGAATAATCATGTGCACAGTAGGAGTGCTGAGACAGAATCTGTTTATATGACTGTGATTGTGCCTGGAGAGGGGAAAATCTAATCCTTGATCAGCACTTTAACTGTGAGGTGCTTTGGGAAGTGCTGTTGGTATAGAGAAACAGAGTCATTGGGAATTATCTATATCAGTAATCAAAACTTCAAGACAGACATTGGTGCAAAAGAAAGACACATAGAGAAAACACGAACCCTTGTGTGTGTATAAATAAAGGAAACATAAAAGATTAGTTCACCAAAAAAAATTAAGTTATCTTTTGCTCACCCTAATGTCATTCTAAACCTATTTTACTGTCTTCCACTGAACACAAAAGAAGAACAAATTCATTTACTTCTTAAAATGAAGTATTTCCCACATAATTACAATGAATGGGAGATTAATCTTTCAAGATTAAAAAAAAGACACAAAAGCACTTTAAACAAACTGATTTTGGAAACAGTAGGTTGAATTTTCTTTACGTAAAATTGTTATAAGCTTACTGAAATTTGAAACACTGCCCCCATTGTCCAAAGCGGTAAGTGTAGCTGGGCATATGTGCATGTGTGAACTCCATTTTCAGGGAGCAGTGTCTGCAGAGGAGAGCCAAAAGCGAGTTGTGAAGAGAGTTGTTTTCAGCTGTATATGCTTTTATATAGTGAAGAGGAATGCATATTTTATAAACTGTATCCAGCAACCCAAACCCCAAAACTAAAGCTAACCATCAGTGGAGTGAAAATGTAACGTTAGAGGGAAAAATGCAACCTCTGAATCACACTTGTCACTGACTATGCAAAAGTGATTACTTCCTGTTTCAATGAGGGATATGAACCTGGGTCTCGAACATTGCTGACGTAACTCTCTCTCTCGCCAAAAGGGAACACATTGGATCTAATGCAAAAATGTCTTATAGGAGATGCTGCTTGTCAGTGAGTCGACATAATGTAACTGTTTCTTGGGTACTGTAACATTCAAAAACAGCATGCAGAATTCCCGTGTGATCATGTTGCCATAAAAGGGGTCCATTTGACTTGTTCACTTTATTCCAAGTCTTCTGAAAACTTTGAATAGATTTAAAGGGGAACAGACTGCAATTTCAAGGAATATTCTGGGTTCAATAAAAGTTAAGCTCAATCAACAACATTTGTAGCATAATATTGAATACTAAAAAAGTTGTTTGACTATTCCCTCTTTTTCTTTAAAAATGAGGTTGGAGGGAGTAGAGACAACAGGTAACCAGGCTGCACCGGAGGGTGACCAGGTGATCACAGTGGTCTTGGCAAGTGACTAGGAGACTAGGGCGGAGCAGGCAGGCAACCATGAGACCAGGGCAGAGCTGGAAAGCGACAAGGGGACTAGGGAGGGTAAAGGCAACATGGGACTCCAGCTGGGTCAAGGAAACAGGGGACTCTGGCCGGGTCAAGGCAACAAGTAGTTGTGGTGGTTACCACAAAAGTTGAGACCACCGGAACCACTGAGGCAGTGACTACCAAGGTTGAGACCACTGAATTTGAGACCACAAAGGCAGGGACCACCGAGGTTGAGACCAATGGTACCACCGAGGTTGGATGCACCTAGGCTGAGACGACCAGAACCACAGATGAACGAAACATATGGACCTCTGATGTGGAAATCTCTGGGAGCACCGGAGAAGGGGGCTTCTTCCTCCTTTTCCTCCTGATAGAACGTGTTGTCTACAGTGAATGAGTGCTGGGTGCTGCAGTAGGGTAGTAGGGTGTAGCAGGAAAGTGTGAGCCTCAACGTATTATCAATAAATTCCACCAAAGAGAGCTCATACTTACCTCTCAGCAGACAGGATTTTATATGTTCATTAAACCCAAAACTATATATGTCCTTTAGCTCAGTGTCTCCCCTATTGAGCATATGGGTGCAATCACAGAACTGCTGTGTGAACTGCTCGATGGTCCTGTTTCCTTCTCTGAGAGACAACAGTTCTAGAGCCGCTAGATCCATTAAGATGGTTGGTTCTCCTGGAGAGAGGATCTAAATGCAGCTTTAATAAAAAAATATATACAAATGCAAAACAAACACAGCAAACAATGTATACACTAGAGCAAACAAGGTTAACAAGACAAAGCTGGGGAACAGTCAGAGGGGAACAAGGAACTGAGACAAGAAAGAAACCAAAACATGACTTCGAAATAAAAGTCCATGCAAAACCTCCACTCCCCCTGAACGGTTCCTGGGCCCAGAGCGCTGCACACTGCCGCGCCCCACCCCGGTTCCTTTCTTCCTGGAGGTGCATGACGAGCTCATGAAGTTGCGGGGAAGTTACTGCCCGGACCAGATTTGTGGGCTCCTCTGCGCTCACTACCCTTGACGGCTGGGCTGCCAAGGGGTACTTGGCGATTCCCCAGGTGGATCATATGGTTGCGATGCACCTGCGCCCGCAGAGCGCCATCACCTGGCAGAACCATCTGAGACTCCCGTCCAGGGCCTGTAGGCTTACATCATCACTGGCGGCTAAGGCCTGTGGTACCGCTGGATAGGTCGTCTCCGCCCTGCAAGCCATGGCTCTCCTGCAAGTGCACCATGGCAAGGTGCTGAAAGAACTGCATGAGGGTAGTCCTGACCCGGGATTGATGCAGGAGCTGCGCTCGGCAACCGATCTCGCCCTCTGGGCAACGATGGTCACGGCGCGGTCTCTCGGGCAGGCGATGTCCACCCTGGTGGTCCAGGAGCACCACCTTTGGCTCAACCTGATGGAGACGAAGTAGGCTGACAAAGTTTGATTCCTTGACACCCCCATCTCCCAGGTTGGCCTATTTGGCAACACCATCGAGGAATTTGCCTAGCAGTTCTCAACAGTTAAGAAGCAGATGGAGGCTATCCAACACATCCTGCCCCGGCGCGGCTCAAGATCCCGCACCCCATCTGCTCGTCACCAAGGGCGTCCCACTGCGGCAGCAACACTGGCTCTGCCACAGCCCACCCCAGTAGGCCTGCCCCGGCGTGGAGCTATCCGCAGGAAGCAGATCGGGAACACAATTGATTAAAGGAAAAAAATAATAATTAAATGGAAAATACGTATATTTATCTTACCCCAATGTCAAACAATTTTTTTTAAAGCATGAATCCTAATTAGTTTAGTTAGATTGATCTAAAAAAAAAAAAAGAAAAAAAAAAAAAGAAGATTTTATCTTAAAATCAAGGCAGACGAGGAGTGAGATCGAGGAGTGAGATCTAGGTTTTTTAAAACAAAAGGTGAACAGGGTAACACGGTGAATAGCAAAAGATACAGGGAATAAATAAAACATCCACGATGGGGAAACCAAAATATAAACAAGAGAAAACATCCACGAAGGGCACGGGCAGGAACACATTCAAGAACATACATTACATTTAACAACTGACAACAAATGAACAAACAACAGGGCTTAAATACACAAGGATAATGATTAAATTAAACACAGGTGAGAACAATGAAACTGGCAGTGATTAGGGCAGGGAATTATGGGAAGTGTAGTCCGGGACAGATGGAAAGTGAGAAACACAGGGCAGACAACAGGGAATCGTGACACTTATGTTATTCTGCTTGTAAAGTAATTTTTTTCTTTTAAGGATGTTTAGATAATTTTTAGACAACAACAACAAAATTATTATTCTTTTTATTTTTAATTGTTTTTCTGCACCGTACAGGTTTGGAATTAAATAAGATTGAGTAGAAGAAAATCGTTTTCTTTTTTGGGTGTACTATTCCTTTAAAGATGGACACAGAAGCATACATTAATGTGCACATGAGCACACACATCCACACATTCTTACACAATATACTCACATAAATCACATATGTTGCTCCAGGATGGTCTTCAAGCCTTTTGGCTGTTTTGAGCTGCTTATATAAGTGCAAATTGTCAGTTTTGATTAGGGTCAGATTACGCACACAACCATGTCACTTCCTGCTTGCCCACCTCTCAGCATCCCCCGTAGGCTTCACAGTTCCTGCAGTAAACAATAGACAGAATGCAGCATTACTGCAGAGGTCATCTCATTATCAACGAAAAGATACTGATTTCCCAGCATCTGAATGTTTGATAAATGTGACTGGGTGTTAAACATTCAGCCAAATACAGGTTAATGCTTGCATTCCCTATTTTCATTTACATTTAGTAATTTAGCAGAACCTTTCATCAAAGTAACTTACTAATGTGACACATGGCAAGCAATTTGTCATACAAAGTTTAACAGCATCTGCAATATTGGAGTGCCAAGTTCTCACAGTGGCTGGAGTAGTAAAGATGCTAGCACAGAAGAAAGAGACATCTATCTATCTATTTATCTATCTATCTATCTATCTATCTATCTATCTATCTATCTATCTATCTATCTATCTATCTATCTATCTATCTATCTATCTATCTATCTATCTATCTATCTATCCATCCATCCATCCATCCATCCATCCATCCATCCAAACCTACACTTTAAAACAAGTCTTTCTCAATCCAAATTCTAAGTTTGTATTGGCAAACTTTCCTTTTCTTGTTCTTTTAATGTTCCTCTGAATTTATTTTGGTCTCTGCTCAGATGACAAAGACACTTGACAGGGATTGTTCTGTTGACGAGACAAACAGGCTGTCGTCCTGTTATAGTGATGTGTGACCTTTGACATGCTCATCACATCCCATAATTCTCTTATAAAACACACAGAGGCCCATAGGTCATGTGACTCACAGACCCCAAGCAATCTCTGATTCTCATTCTTGGTGATACATATACACCAGCGCTGTCTACACTCCCTGATCCGTCATAAGACAGCTAGTGTGTAAGCAGTGCTCAGCTCTTTGAAAATGTTAGTCAGATGTTCCAGCCAATCAGATGAGACTTTGGGTACCTTTTCCTATGAATTAATAACATATACAAAGCCATTTCACAAGACATTAGCTTTAACCGAATTTCTTCCTTCCATCTTGGGCAACTGTCTAAGTGAGCCATAACAGTTACATGAGTCTATTTTAGTAAATAGCCCTGGTGGCTCGGGGGCCCTAGCTTATAGCTAGAAGCAGCCCTGACAAACTGTGAAGGAAATCTAGAGATAGATAGAGAACAGACTTTGTTTCAAAGAAAGCAAGTGGGAGAGAAAGTGAAAAAAAAAAAAACACAGTATCGAGGCAAGCAAGGATCAGGTGTTCTGTTCACAAACAAATTCTGATTCTACACAGAATAGCATTTAAAGTGACACATCCAAATGACATCACTTACCGCTTAATTCCAAACCTTGTTTGAAGCTGCTGTTGGGTTGTGGGTCTTGAGACACCTGCCCTATGACCTCTTGAATCTACTAGATTAAAATAATTTGAGACAGCTTCTCTAAGACCTTATACCAGTGTTAGAAACTACTGATGTTAAGAGTCGTACTATTAAAACTGCTCCATGTTTGTTGATACTCTATATGTGATTTAGAGGTACAGTATATTTCTTCTGCAGTGGAAGTTTTGTTAATATGTTGTGTTAAACTATTCATGAAACCTGTCCATCCATCTGGAGGGATTTCCATTTGGAGTAAAATCCAGTCAAATAAGTGCTCATCATATTTTTGGCCACATTTCTGTGCAGAACATGTCTGTCCCGATACACATCCAATATTAATAACAGGCTCATGTGGCAGAAAACTGCTTTTCTGATGGTGTAAGAAATGCATCAATGCAGATCTTAAAAATGTTTTTTGTCGCACTTAACACCCATGTTGAGACAGGGACAGAGCAATGAGCCCAATACTGCCATTTAAAATAGGCTTAAATTATGTAGCAACAACATGGCATTAGGCAGAGCGTGAACGTCATTATAATGCCTGGTGGTGGCATCCTATATAAGGAGATGTTGATTCAAAAGAGAGTGAAAAGAAAAAGAAAGAAAGATGATGCACAGAGAGATGCATTTGTGATGTTAGATGCATGTCTTCCGTAAGAGAATATGCTTGGCTGAGCATGTAGGCCAAGCTGACAACAATGCAGAACAGCCCCCCTCCGGTAGACCGCCAGCTGTCCGCCTGCCTGCATCTCATCCACACGTTTCGCCGTGCTTTCACATCAGTGTGACAGGGCCAGAGCCCCAAAGGATATGGTTATGCTCATTGCCTAATACAGCTCTCAGCACTGATTGCAAGTGGTATGGACTTCAACAAATGGCCTGAAATGTATTACAAGTAAAACACAGTGTTTATTGAAAATGCAACGCATATAAAATGGGACTATTTAACAACAAGGAACAGCAAGTACAATTAACTGCCAGTCACCACTCCCAGAGGAGCATTTATTACCTCTGTAGTCTTAGGTGAATGCTAAGAAACAAGAATAGTTGTTTCTCAAGCACTTTAACAGCCTCATGCAAATGGAATTTGCAGCAAAGCATTGCCCATGTGTCAAGAGTCCTGGCCACAGTGGCCCCCCTATATTGGAGTGATAACATGGTAAGAGTGGTATTCTCATTTTACGTTCCACTGAGAGTTCAGTGACCCCACTTCTTAAATAAGCATTTGCACATTCTAAAGATTGTAAATCATATGCATAACACACTTTAAATGAATTAATTAATGAATGAAATTAATACTTTGACACCTCTGACATTTTAGTGCTGTGGGTGGAATGTTCAGACGGTCCCTTACAAGCGCTAGTTAATGAAAGCCATTGGAGCATATTTAGGCATAATTTTTCAGCTACAACAAGCATTGACCATTTGAGTTCAATGTTTTATGCCTATATGATATAGTCATATATTCTATAACCTAATTGTGCTAATGATATCATTGTAAAATTGTCGAGGTAGGAGAAACCGAATGTCAAACGTATAACGAGTCAGCAATTTCTGGAGATAAGGTAGAACTTCTGCGTTAGTTTCACATCTTTGGACCTGCCAGCTCCAGTTTCAGTTCTACTTAATGTGGATTATATATGCTGGTGCAAATGTAAGTTAAATTACTTGTAGAATAATTTGCCACGTTATTATCATGAAATCTGATCTGTATCTGATTTTCTGCGTTATTGAATGTACCTGAACACAACTTGTTAGTGATCGGTCATATTTAGCAATCATTCATTATAAAATATACCTGTTGGGTTTTCATTTCTGGAACAAAATACAGTACACACTAATGTTATTTATGATTAAGTATTTTTTCCCACTGACTTTAATTGTAACGAGGAGGAGGGCATGGCCGGGCCATGAGGATGCAAGCCTGGCGCTGATTGGGGTGTAATATAGGGCCACACCGCACCTGCAATGGCAAACTTATAACGAATACACTTAAAAAACTAAATAATTTGGAGCCTTACCTCAAAGTCTTTCTAGCAAGCCAGTCCACTGTTGGCCATCTATGGAAAGCTCCCAAGAGGCTTTTTCCAGTCATGCCAGTGCAGCCCCTATCTACCTGAATAGGGGAACATCGAAATCTAAAAAACGGTTGGTCAAGATTATGACCAAAGAGCATTTTAAATCAACAGTATAATCTGACAAAACTGGTATCATAAATTGTGCTTCTTTACCTTCCCGTCTTGTATAGCTAATGCGCATGAGCATTCTCGAGACCTAGAAAACCCAAATTGCTGTGTTATATTTTCAAATGATCTCAAAGCTCCATTTTCATAAAGGTCACCAAGTGTAGCAACACCCCTCACCATCCATTCTTTCCAGAAAAAGGGGGACTTGTTAATACATAATTTGGGCTTCACATATGCTTGAGGAAACATTTAGGTAAATATCAAAACTGAACATATGGGAAACCTTTGTCCATACTCAATGTAATTGTGGAAGACTTTGCAATGGTGAGATTGGGGCAAGGACCGCTTGTTCAATGTTGTACCAGGGAGGGGCAAAAACTGCACTTCAAGGAAAGTTTTAAGGTTTAAGTGTTTACAGTGTGACATCATCATGGCAATTGATTTCATCACACTAAAATTATGTTAACATCCATATGGTTTACATCTTGTGGCTATAAATTTGTCACAGCGAGTATTTGAATGTTTACGAGTGGCTCCATTCACTTCCATTGTATGTGCCTAACTGTAACTCACTGAATAATTTTACTGTTTTTTGAGAGGATTTTCTTTTTAGAAAGGAGGTATAAATCGTAATTCATTTGTGTAGTAATCAACATTATGTTACAAATGCTGTCGATTGAGCTTAACTTGTATTGAACCCGAAACATTCCTTTAAATTAGCCTAATATCACAATTTTGGAGAATTAAAATACTAACAGTGAAGTCATATTATTATAAATAATAAATCAGTATAATATAATTATTGATTAATGCAACCCTTATTTGAGTGGAAAGAACATCAAATGTGTAACCAAACTTTCTTTCAGAAGGCAAAGAACATGAGATGCTCAAAACACGTGAGTGCAATCAAACAAGATTCTGAAGTGCTTATTCATGTGTTAACTGACCACAGTCTCTCTACTCATAATCCTGAGCTCTTCAGTCATGTGAGAGTAGAACGTATTTCATAACTGGAAGTTGTGGTAGTGCCCAAACTTTGAAACACAGCCTGTGGCTTGATCTGGTTCTGTCTGGATGCAAGACAGACAGACACTTTGATGCATGATCAGAGAAAGGAGAATTGTTATTGTGATTCAGTTGTGTTTCACATGAAGCAGTCACTTCCTCCTGGTGGGTCAGAATGTCCTTCCCTCGTTTATGCTCCCAGCGAACAGCCACAGTTGCATAACAGCATCAGCAGTGACCGCCAGTCTCCCCGAAGCCTAGGCACGTTACTCAGCATCTCTTTGTTTCAAATTCACTGTCCTTACAACACAGACGTTATTTTGATAATACCAAATCAGCTGACAGTCAGAGTGATACAGAAACACTACGACTACAGTAGGAGCCAAACACAGCTGCAAGATTTTAGGGTGGAAATTCCTAAGATAAAGGGATACTTAAAAATTTGAATTCTGTCATTATGTGTCACCCTCATGTAGGTCCAAACACATATTACTTTCTTTCTTGCATAGAACACAAAATTAGGCAGAATGTTATGGACTGACAGCCTCAGTCACCATTCATTGTGTTCATTGTTTGAAAAATGTGCAATTAAATTGAATGGTGAATATTTCACCATTCTGGAAAAGCATGAGGATATCCTGTAAGTACATTTTGATTTATGGGTAAACCATTCCTTTAAGCCCTGTTGAGTTTCAAGAACAGTGCCAATACGAATTTACTGTTCTCTTAGATTTAGACGTGATTAAGTATTGTAGTAATAATCCAGGGACCAGATATTCTAGATTTATCTAATCTAGAATGTGCAATTTACATTACATCATAAAAAGGTATGAATTGACCCTTCTCTAAGCTCCGCCCACTTGGTTATGGTTGCTCTCTCTGACAAGCTCTGCTGCACTCCCCATAGGAATGAATGGAAGATTGCTGTGACTGACGCGTTTTTGGCAAAATATTCTCATAAACGGAATGGATAATATTTTTATGTGGGCTGGTATGAAGAGTGACATTGAAATGCATATTTATCTTAAGTTTTTTGTAAAAAGAAAATTGTTAAATTGCACAGTGATTTGATTTAAAACTGTGGAGACTGTGAATCAGAATCAAGGCAAAAGATCATTACAGTCACTTGAAAAGAGAAAAACGATTACACGTCTAAGAACATTAGCATAAGTGAACAGAGCTGTTTATAACATCTCAGAACACACACATTTTGGAACTGTTTATATACTATCGCTTTAACTATGACTTTAATCAATACTTAAATGAATTAATGCTCCAGTATTGGCCATAGAGAGGCCTAAAGCACTGCATGAAAGATGGTATTTGAGCAATATAAATACTGTGTTCATCTTTCGGGAAATAAATTATAAAGCATGTCCTTGGTCATTGAAGTTCGTAGTTCGTGATTTTTCAATAGAGGAGGTACTAGCTATTAATAGCTATTCATTTACTGCAAGCTTAGAGCTAATTGAGAAGCTTTTGTTAACACATTCACACATACAAATTTGCATTCTGCCAACCACTTGGAACCAATACAATGAAATTCCTGGCTTTAGTTGGTTGCCTTGGTATTAAATTGTAGCAGATTGTCCAACAAAATCATTTTGATCACACACAAAAAACAGTTGGTGCCAATTTAGGACTAAAATCATGCCTCTTCTCAATTTAACTCTTTTATGTGTGAATATTTCACCAAACTGTTATAACAGGTCTTTAGTGACCTGGCACATAGCTATCAGAAATAGATTTACAAAATGCCTCGATAGTGTAGAAGTTTCAAGACAAATAGAAAATAATATAATTTAAAATATTCTGATATATTTTTACATTTTATTTTTCATATATCAATGTGAGGATACAAAACATCTGGACAAACCTAGAGCAGGATTCATTACTTTCACACTAAAATTTCATGAGATGCAACTGCCTGTCAAACACATATTGAGCTACATATATGCATTTACTCAGGCACTTATTGAGTCTAGATAGATGCACAACATACATAATTCCAGTAGTACATTCAAATGACAAGAGCAAAATAATACCGTTCATGTGTTGTACTTCCATGTTGTTTCTTCGTCAAATAGCAATGTTAAATGTAAATGAAGCCAATCACTGAAATAACAGCGGCACCTTGAGTAACAACTAGCATCTAGAATATGTATGTGTACATGCATAGAGAATACTAATAATTCACCATTGCTGCACAGAAAATCAACATGATAGAGTAGTAATTCTTTTTAATGTAGGTCTCATTTGTCTTATAATAAACAAATAAATGTATGTCCTGTGATAGTAAACTTATATAGATGTGAAATAGCCATAATATTATATATTAACAATATTAATAGCATAACATTAATAATATACATAGCAAATTATTTTATTTTAGTTTTTGTTGTTTTTGTTTGTTTGTTTGTTTGTTTGTTTTACACACAATTTATAAGAGAAAGGTTGAAGAATAGTGGGCATAACTCAAAAACAATGGATGAGGTGCAGGGTGAGGAATGAGGTCCCGGGTCACTAAAAACCTGAGGTATGCGTTTAGGGTTAAATTGATTTACTAAGCAGCATCCAAGTTTATACTTGTTCAAATTTGCTCGTGAGACTGTATATGTTTCACAAGCAATAGTGAGCTCATATACTGTATATGAACCAAATATTTTTAGCAAAATTACATTATAGAGGATGTACAAGAAAAGGTGTGAAAAATTACAAGCCTGAAATTATTCACCAGCAGTGGGAAAAGATTATGTGTTTGGATTTGGAATATATGGTAATAATGCAGCAATTGTTATGTGCAATTTTTTTCCAAATACACAATTAATATTGTGGTCTCTACACTGGGATATCAGGCAGATAACTGTGAAAATGTCATGCCTAAATTTAGCAATACATTCCAGCACTGAATACCATCCCATTAAAATGTTTCTCCCACATGTGAAAGTCTATGTCAAATCACCATGGAGACGAAAGAAACCAGCCTCTGCCGTAAAAACCTGCAACACTTTCATTACGTATTATCCTTTAGCAGGAGAGAATTTATCAACTCTGCTAATAACTACTGAGCATGTGTGTGTGTGCAAACAGAAGAGAAAGAGCGAGCGAGAGAGAGAGAGAGAGAGAGTGAGCAAGAGGGAGAGATTCATTTTCTTTTGCACTGTCTGCCACATGCTTATAAATTGTGGTTTCAACAGACAACATAATAAACAGACAAAAATGTTGTGTGCTATATTCTGCAAACCTCTGAGTGAACTGAGTGAGAATGTTAGATGATCAGTCTAATTTAATAAGTCTTCTGTGTCACAGTTCTTTCTTATTTAATTTTTTTTAAATCTGTTAAAATCTTAGATTTTCAATGGACTCAGTTGAATTAAAAAACAATCAGTGTTTATTGATGGTGTATTTGAACTATTGGCCTGCATTTCAAGCCTGTTTTCTATCAGTTTGCTTATTGCTCTAGTAAGGAAGACAAAGCTGTGAAATTATATTCTGAGAGTTTTTCTTTTGTAAATAATTAACTGAAATGTGTCACAGAGCAGAAATAGGGAGAGCTGCCTTTTTGTTCATCGTTTTATAGATTCTGTGGAGTCCATTGCCATTTAACATTTTATCTATTCCAGATGGTGATCAACCGCACTGGAATGGTTTGAAGATGCTCTGATGCTTCCCTCTGCTACCCTGATCTGAAGGATCACAAATGAGTTTAAATGTTTCCCAATAGCAACATTGAATCAGATTTGTGGTTTAAATGGTAAACAGGAATTGTAAAGGCATTAAAATAACACACACACACACACACACACACACACACACACACACACACACACACACACACACACACACACACAATTGCTTAAACCAATGCAATCAAACATCAGAGTAAGTGTAAAATGTGTTTGTTCTTCCGATAAATATGCCAACCCAATCACTAACTGTGTAGACCACAAAGTTTGACTAATGTAAATTTCTTCTTCTTTAAGGAATAGTTCACCCAAAAATCTAAATTCTGTCATTATTTACTCACCCTTTTGCATCCCTGATGTGTATGACTTTCTCTCTTCTGCTGAACATAAACAAAGATTTTTAGAGAAATAGATCAATATTTAAGTCTTTTTTCCCCAATAAATTCTCCTCCCTGTCCAGTAGGTGGCAATATGCACGACCAATGGGAATCACCATAAACAAAAGAAGAAAAATGTGAAAGTGAAAGTAGGGATGTATAATAAAAAAGGACTCTTATCATATCGTTTCTGAACATATGGATTGAACCACTGGAGTCTGGATGGACATGGATTACTTTTATGCTGCCTTAATGTGCTTTTGGAACTTTAAATGTTTTGTACCCATTCACTTGCATTGTGAGGACCTACGGGAATAAAACATTCTGCTTGTGTTCAGCAGAAGATAGAAAGTCACATCTGGGATGGAATGAGGGCGAGTAAATGAATATTATTTCCACTTTATATTTGTGGCATGATAGAGCACAATGGCCACATTATTCTTTGGTCTTTAGAACTTACTGATAAATAATAATTAAATATACAGCTTGATTGAAGAGATTTTATTATTAAATGATATATTATGTTTAGATTGCATCTTTAAACTGGGAATCTCAAAACGGATTCTCTGTCACTGTGGTGGAACTTGCATGCTCTTCTTTTTCTTTTTTTCCTAAAGAACCACACCCCACACTCATTTTTCCCTTCACCAAATTCTAACACACAAATGCTTATTCGGCTTAACTCCGGGAGGCGGACTTTACCTCAAATAGCTTTACTCTCAGCCAATTACAATCAAGAGCATTGTGTCAACCCACATCTCCTTGTCCAATCATGAGTTTTATAGTCGATCATGTGATCCTAAGCCGCCTCCCTCTGTGTGGATTCACTGAGCGCGCCAGTGGAACTACAACGATTCGACGGTGACCGGCGTGCGGGCGCGCATCTAAACCAGCCAGATGATTCGTGGAGATTCGTGAAGCGATACAAATGCTCCTTAAAAGTGGACTGTGTGTCTGTTCATCTCCTCGCAAGATTTAAAATAAGAAAAAGGTAAGTAGCCTTCACATTGCTCTAACAATGCAAAGGTTGCGGTTATTAACAGGGTTACGTCTGTTTGTAGGTGGCAGTTGCGCATGAAATTGTCCCCTAACTGTGTTGCCACTAACTTGCAGTCAAAAATGTGCTTTATCTGCAAGCTTATTTATCCATTTCACTTCATTTTGATATAAAGTGATCAGAAATCTCTATTAGACGCAACCTTTTTGATCACAAGAGAAATGTAATGCAAGATTTACGTTTTATTAGGCTATTATTCTGACAGGCTCTTTATTTCCTCACTGTCATATTTCACTAGTTTATAATACAGACATGTAGGCCTACTCTCGCTCGAAATAACGCATTTGTAAATGGAAATGTATATTCCCGGTTTCTTAATTAATATGAGTTAATTATTTATAAAATATTTAAAGCAAGTGATACCTCAAGACACTGCTAAAACTATTCGGAATTCCATATATTACACCTGACCGTTGTGCATCAAGGAAACCAAAGGGATGGCTCCAAATCACCTGTCACAGGATTTCACATCCGCGTTTAATTGCTTTCTATTGCCGGTATGATTGCAGACTGTGTAATCTGTGGGTTATATCATTGCCCAGACTCTTATAATCACCGCTAAATCATTAGACTTTATCAGGAAACTTAAGGTGTGTATAGATAAACCTGCTTTAGCGTCAAGCGAATGCAATCGTTCTCTCTTAATCTGGGTTTCAGTTTCATTGTTCTGTGTAATAACTTGGCTTACAGTGATTTTTTTTTTTTTTTCTGTTGCAAATGTAACTAACTCGGACAGTCTATTTGCTCGGTGCCAACAAATCACCGTTAAAAAGTAAAGGAAGTTCATTAGGCCTATGTTCAGAAAAAAAAAAACAGAATCTGTTCAGGTTCAGACAGAATGGAGTTGAGCAGTGATATCCATCTGGTAAAGTAAGTCATGGATGGTCTTAACAGACCGGGAGAGATGACTGTTAAAGTTATTACAAGCCATGTGATTAAAAAAAAACATATCCATGTTATTTGTCTGTCTCCTGTGTAATCTGTACACCCATGTACCACTACTAGTCTACCGCTGCCATCAAAGACACCTAAACACCAGACAATGATTCACAGCAAGAACGCCCCCTCTTTACTCAAACATACACAGACAGGGTCAATGGTACAAGTCAGACAGGGTGGAATGCTGAATGGTTAACACAAACACATGCAATATAAATAATATCAAATATGTCTGTTCTGCAAGGACAATTATATTTATATATATATATATATATATATATATATGTATATGTGTGTTGTCAAAAATACCGGTACCCCGGTACCAAGTCGGTACTCAAACAAAAAATTATTTACGATACCAGAATTTCTGAAGGTGTACCCATGCAGAGGCGGGAACTTTTGAATGCTCACAACAAGCAAAAGGTGACGACAAGCAAAGCTGCTGCGGAGCCTCAACTGAATCATGTCGAAATGAAAAGTGGAAAAAGCCAGGTAATTTGAGGCTGATGAAAAGGGAAACATCACAGATTAGCAAAAACCTGTTTGTAAACGCTGCTTTTGCAATTTTCTGATGATAGGAGGGAACACGTCAAACTTAATAAAGACAGACTCCCGGATTTATTTTTATTATTTTATTTCTTAAACAATTATTTTAAGAATATATCATTATATTATGTACAATACACATATTTTAATGATATTTTAGAGGGGACAACCCTCAGATAGGGGGGTCCTGACCCCCCCCGCGATTTCCGCCTATGGCTGAAACGTTTAGTCGACATTATCGACATCCTCGAAAATACAAAATTTATGAGAAAAATGTTCGTTGTCGAATAGCCATTTGATCTCATTTAACGTAACATGAAATCACATTAAACTGTAACGATATCGCGTGAGAGCAGCAGTTCGCGCCTGATGGAGGAAGAATTACACAGATCAGTCCAGATGCACTCGAAACTTTCACAGTTTATTTTATGTAGATCCCAAAGAAAACAATTTACACGCTGCCAGGTGTTCTGAGATGGGTATACATTTTGACAATTCCTGTTGAGGGGATGTCGAGTATTCCGTGTCCTGGTCTAAGGCAGGAAGCAACGGAACACCCAACATTTTGCTGGAAACCTCTAACTCCTGAAACACCAGAGGTGGCTGGAATGTAGAGGTTTCGTGGGGGTATCGGGACGGTACAGGTGAATGTTTCACGCGCCCCTACCCGATGGGGGCTACCCCCACAATCAGAGCGAAAAATTTACCTAAATGTTAGAATTTCTTAGTATTTGGGATGTCCCACTTTTGCTTTAATGACAGCATGCACTCTAGCATGAACTCTACAAATTTGTGCAAATGATCCATGTTATTCCAAAATGATTTGAGAATGTCTCAAAGAGCATCTAGTGTGCTTCAATGGAAGCAAAATGTTTTAACATAGTCAGTGTCACAAATTTGTTGACTTAATTAGTGAGAAATAGAAATAATGCAGATAATATTTTTTTTTACTTCATTCTGTCTGAGGAACTAAAATGTGCTACCAGCTGCTACAACGCCTTCATGTTTTTTGTTTAAACACTTTTTCTGCCTGTGTGTGAGAATGTGTGCTCGCATAATATATGTTGACTCCATCTAGAACTGTTGCTGTTTCCAGGGCCAGGTATGTGGCATTCACATTGTGATATTTTCTGGGGAGAGTATGTTGAGATGGATTTTTGAAGCCCCACCATGCTGTGTTTGTCATTACCATAGAGAGATCAGCACAGTGAGGTTAATGAGCCAATCTGCATAAACTTTGTCCCCATCTGGAGCATTGGTTGAAAAGAGGCAATGCTTTACCAACGTTCCTGCATCTACATCACCAACAACCCCTAACATTGCAAATGATTTATGCTAACAATCTCTCTACTCGTGACTGAAAATTTACAACACAAGCTCAGACACCCTGGAGCATGACTGTGGTTTGTTGGTGTGGCAGACCTCTGCCTTTTCTATGAAGTAGGAAGCAGGAGCTGGGTGAACAATCCACGTGAGACATTTATTGCATATACACTTTTCTGTGTGACACATTATGACTTTTCAGCCATAAGATTCAACACACAGACAGGTCCGGGTAGCTTTCCAACACACACAACCACATTGACATGCACACAGCTCTGTACATATCTCTCATATTCTGCATAAATGTATTTATACTGCAACAATCGTGGGAAACAATGTACCTGTATCATATGTGCGAGTTATATTTGTGAAAATATTGTCACCAACTGTATTGATGCTGCTGCAAAACTGACAGTGCGCTGATTGTTAAGATGTGCCGGTTTCCAGATATTAAATCCGGGAATCATAAAGACGCTGCATTTGTACTCTTTAGTGCCTACCATCAGACCATTTATTTGGCTGGTTTCTATGTCAAATCCAGGGCTGATTTATTTTGCCAGTCCGCCCATGCCCAAAAGCAGAACTCGTGATTACTTGATTTTAACCTGCAATTGTGTTTTCAAATTAGCAGAGACGAGAGAGCAAGAAGATGCATCTGCACTGTTCAGAAAAGTTTCTCATTTAATTGATAAGTATTTTGTTATTTAAGCCTTGTTTTGTGGTCATTATGAGAGAAGTATTCTAAAAGTATTCAAAAAAATTATAAAGGAACTGTATTCTGAAAGCAGACACTGAAAACATAATGGGGTGCTGAATACAGTTACATAATTTTTGTATTCTGAATATGTAACAACGTTACATGTATTCCATTACAGCTCAACCCTGTTGTGGCAGGGCGGAGGGCCTCTGCCCTGCCACACCTGTAGATTAGTGACCAACTGTAGTTTGAACAAGAGGCAGACTGGCCATCGACAGAACCGGGGACAGAATGGGCCGCGATAAGCTGAAATGGGCCGACGCGTTAAGCAGAAAAGGACAGCGACAACTTATGGGACAGTTTCTATGTAAAATCCTGGGCAGATTTCTCCTCCCAATGTCAATGTCACCTTTATTTATATAGCACTATTAAAACAACACAAGTTGACCAATGTGCTTTACATTCTCACTGAAAAATAGAAAGAGAAACATACTACAATAGTAATAGAATAAAAAATAAAAATATAAACATTTAAGACGAATAAGCCATGGCAAACAGATATGTCTTAAGTTGTACTTTAAAAACATGTACAGAGTCAGCATCCCTAACATATGATGGCATTTCCCAGTCTGCTCCTGGTTTGAACTAACTTTTAGTTTCCTTGAAAACTAATCAAAAGCCATTGTTAACACCGAAATCGCTTTTGCAAACATTTTCTGAAGGTGCTGACTTTAGAATGTGCCATGTGTTTATGGCTGAGGATAACCACAGACATCTTACACAGCAGTCTCCCAAGAGAATACCTCAGATTGCATCATGAAATTAAGAAAACATAAATGCCGCCATAGAAATGCAAAAAGGAATGCCTTAAATGAAGCTGCACTATTGCGTTTTATGTCTCTGTTGCACTCTTCTGTATTGTTGGCTGTAATCCGCTCAGTCTTGCACTGTATATGCCGCAGAATCACACACTTAAAGAACGCTGTGTTCTACTGGAGTGTCTATAGATCAACAGAAAGCGTCAATTCCTCTTTGTTGTTCAACTTTGACTTCCAAAAGACAACCACCCAGCTACTCGAAACCATTAGAACATTAGGCTTTTCCCCCTCTTATTAGCCATAACGCTCTAAACCCCACTGGGCGCAGTGTGGGAGCCCACTGCTACAGGATGCGCAAGCAATGAGCCATTCAATTCCCTTTATTTCTTTTGCCTCTTCGTTTTCTCGCTTACTTTTTTTTACTCGTTACCCCTCTCTGTGTGAAAAATGAGTGCAAACTGTTTGAGAGTTTAATTCATTTTGATTATGCTGAGTGGAAAGAAAGTTGAGTGGCTGTTTTGTTATGTCTTTAAAGGAAACAACTGAGCTGCGTAATTTTTTTTTATTGGAATTGTGTGATGTGGCGACGGTTTAACTACTTTTTTTTTATTTAATTATAAAAAATAATTGTTTTACTTATTTTTAAAGTTTTTTTCTAATGTAGTAATGCCAAAAACATATTTTATGACATCAAAACATTAACAGAATCAGACCTATCAAATACAAACCCCTGATGGGAATGACATTTCATTAGCATTAGTATTGTATGCAGTGCACATTAGGATTTGGATTGGAGACTTCATGTCTATTACTTGGTCTTACACAATCAATGTTTGGTTCTGAATCATGGGCAGGCCTGGGCTGGATCTCAGTTTACACTTTGGTTTTGGCATATGGATATTTATATTTAATTTTTTACTGTTTTTCCTCATTAAAACATAGTCTTTCTATAGGCAATTTGTCTTTAGTAATTCCCACTAATTTGTCTGGTTTCAGCAGAATCCAAACGGATGCCGAAAAACCTACATAATGACTCAAATTCTGGGGCTCTTACAGAGGAGTGTGCCTGAAAATTTTGAAAAGTTTTGTCAGTACATTTAAAAGCTTTCAGTAGGACACCATTTAATTATGTATTATGAGCAATTCCCAAGAACTAATCTAAGGCAGAACTAAGCGCTGAATTTTACAACGTTTACAAAGGTTTTGGCACTGAATCTTTTAAATATAAACAATAATTTTCTTTTTTTTTTTGTATCAATATTTTGGCAAGATATCCTCATGCAGTCTGGAATATTGCACTTTTTTTTCAAGATTATGCCTTATTTCAGATTTACTTCCCCTCTAAACGGTATGTGAAAAAAGCTATCTGTGATTGGCAAGTTATTGCCCAGAATGAAGGCCCCTGCACAGTTCCTACGAAATCAAAAAACAAATGGGTGTGATGTCATTTAGAACAAAATCTGTTTTTGAAATAAAATCTGTTTTTGAGTTAGTTTCAGAGGTTTGTAATCGCTAGCCAGGGCAAACATTTAGGAAAACTGCTAAACACCTTTCTGCTATAGGTTCACGTCATTAGTAGGTGTGACCTGGGCTCCACCTACTTTGTGGCTGACAGCTAATTCCCATTCAGTCTGAAGGAACACACCAGTGTGCAGAGTTATTAGAGACCTTGTGCAAACATACCTACATCTTTAAGAATTAGTTTTTTGTTTAATAAGTCTATAAAATAAATAAAATCTATAAGTACCCATTCACGTTCCATTTGCAGCCAAACAAAATTCACACATCTGCCCAAAGTAAGATATATGCCAATCATCATTCTTTTGTCTGTATTCAGCCATTAAAACTCTTTTATACACAAATATTTGCAGTAGTATCAGTGTCATCATAAATTGCAATAACAGAGTGTAATCGGCACATATCATTGCCATTTATAGTATGTTAGCAGTGGCGGGCCTTGCATTAAAAGTCTAGGCCTTCATTGTGATTCATGCCATTAAGAAAACACAGTTTCACAAGGAATAAGACACCCTACGCCTTTGGGCATCATACATTATGTTGCAGCTAACTAGTAATACCAATTGACATTTTTAAAAACACATTCACGCACGAAAGCCAGAACTTGAAATGACCATTAATGCTCAAGCAAGCATAATTTTAACTGCAGCATGACTGCTTGGTGAAATGAACTTCTCCCAAACAGATATTCAAAAATCATAATTTTTCATATGAATCTACCAAGGAGGTCTACAATACCTGGACAAATCTATCTAATACTATTTGCAATTTAAATGTTGCTTGCAATCCATTCAAGTTGGATGTGGGATATTCCTACTTGATATCTCCGAGCATAAATGCATTTAATTTATGATATGCATATCAAGTTGTTGTTTTAAACTTGATAGCGCGATGCAGTGGGCATTTCACCTCAGAACTGCTGGGATGCCTGTAAAAAGCCACTTAATATAGTTTTCCATAAATGTTGCCAAGACCACATACTGAGATCAGTAGGGTCCAAATCGGGCACAATGTGCCATCATCCTTAAAAACCATGAATAAAGCTACACAAGGTAATGAAAATGCAACCAATACTACATTAAATACAGGTCCATGTGCAGTTAGGATATGTATGCTTTACTACACAGTGTTTTGTTTCGTGCCAAAAAAATTAAACCATTGAAACTGTAGAGATTTTGAAACCCAAATTGTCAATATTTGTATATTTTCTCGAATTTTGCATATTGTTTGGGCCTCTGCAATTGATGCTAATATTTATTCAGTAGGATTTATTACATTTATAAAAAAAATAAAATACATTTTTATATATATCCCCCATTTAGCCTTAACAGACTGTAGGGGCAAGTGCTGTTAGCGAGCACCTATGAAGGCCAGAACGGTACACAAGGGGGTGGGTGGCCAGCACCACACCCAACCGCCTTTGTCTCCCGATGTTTACACACCACACCAGGTACTCATTTTAGGCTGAGTTAACCTAGGGGAGGCCTGGGACCAGTTCAGATAATCGTCACTGGTGTTGGCCATGAGCGGGAATCGAACTCAGGTCGCCAGGTTCGTAGCGCAGCGCACTAACCGCTACACTACCGCTCCCCACTACGGCAAGTATTACAGGACGCACGCACACACGCGCGTTTGGAATAATGTACAGATTTTGCTCTTATAAAAATAAATTTATACTTTTATTCACCAAAGTTGCATTTAACTGATCACAATGTATAGTAAGCACATTAAAAATGTGAAAAATTACTATTACAACTCAAAGAGTTCCAATCAAAAATTCCTCTATGTGCAACAATAACCGCTTTGCAGATCCTTGGCATTCTAGCTGTCAGTTTGTCCAGATACTCAGGTGACATTTCACCCCATGCTTCCTGTAGCACTTGCCATAGATGTGGCTGTCTTGTCAGGCACCTTACAGTCTAGCTGATCCCACAAAATCTCAATGGGGTTATGATATGTAACACCCTTTTCCAATTGTCTGTGTTTGATGTAATGGCAAGGGATTTTCTAGTACCAAATTAGCAATTTAGCATGATTACTCAAGGATAAGGTGTTAGAGTGATGGTTTCTGGAAATGGGACCTGTCTAGGTTTGATAAAAAATGACTTTTTTCAAATAGTGACGGTGCTGTTTATTTACATTATTTGCCAGTGTATATATATTAAGGGGGCCAATTCAGTGTGGTTTTGCGTTCTCTATCTCTCCTGAATCTGCAGGGGTTTAGCTGAGTAGGCAAAAATAAGTTGCTATGCAGGAACAGAAATAATCTGTCTGCCCCCATCACACACATACAGCTTGTCCTCAATGGAACTCCAAGTTAGAGCTGTAAGGACAAAATTCTTCAATGTTGAACAAGAAAAGCAATGAAATTATTTACTTTTCAATGGCTGACACACTGTAGACACTTAACATAAATTATTGTTTGTGTTTTGGCACCAGGCCCTTCATGTAAGGGATTTATAGTAGTTTGTGCATTCCAAGGAAAATTCAAGACAGTGGGTGGCTGTGTAACATATAAGCAGTCCATACCACCTCACCATAAATTTTTTTCCCCCAATATGACTCTATGATGATTTTCCATGAGTAAGTAAAGCCTGTGGAACAGACTCTAATTAGCCATAAATCAAAAGGAAATGAGAGAGAGAAGGAGGGAAAGATTTATTTTCTTGACAAAAATTGTGCTGAGGTAAAAACTGTTCTTTCAACACACACTGAAACATCACAACATTAATGTTGTTGCTGCTCTGTAAGGGAGTCAGGGTGAAAGCTTTGTCTACCTGCTACGATCTGTGGAGTAACAGTCTCACTGTATTCTGGAATCCTACCATGCCTTCAGTCTTTACAAAAAGGGATATTCAGGGTGAAAGAAGGTGGTGACATTCTGATGTATCTTTAGCGGTAGATTTTAGATGGAGCTACATGATTGGTCAGTAAGTTTGGCATGTCCGTTTTTGTGCGTTTTATTGTGACCGTTTGATTGGTTGTCCATATTTGAGTGAGGCTGATTGGTTGGTTGTTTGAGTTATGACACTGATGTTTGGGTGATGATTTTAGGATGGCTCTATTTGATTGGGTAGTTCTAGAGTGGGTCAGTTCAATTGGTTGGGTGGTTTTAGGGTGAGGCTTTTGGTTTGTTGGGTGGTTTTAGGGTGGTGTGAATGTGTCATTGACTGGTGGTTTTATATCAGGACAGTTTGATTTAGTTGGTGGTCTTCAGTTGAAGCAGTTGTATTGGTTTTATGTTGGAGCTGATTAAAGGGTTTGTTCACCCAAAAATTCTCTCATCATTTACTCTCCCTCATGCCATTTAAGTGAATGACTTTCTTCTACAGAACTCAAACAAAGATTTTTAGAGGAATTTCTCAGCATTGTAGGTCCTTTCCAATGCAAGTAAATAGTGGCCACCATTCACTTGCATTGTGAGTACCTACAGAGCTGAAAAATTCTTCTAAACAGTTTCATTTCTGTTCTGTAGAAAAAAGAATGTCATACACATCTGGGATGGCACGAAGGTGAGTAAATGATAAGAGAATTTTCATTTTTGGGTGAACTATCCCTTTAATTGGTTATCCGTTTTAGGATGAATCTGTCTGCTTATATGGTGGTTTTAAGGTGGGTCTTTGACATTGGCTGATTGGGACATTTGAAATGTGTCATTTGTGGTTTTAGGCTGGGACAGTTTGATTTGTAAGTGGTCATTGGTTGAATTAGTTTGGTTGGTGGTTTTAGGTAGTTTGATTGGTTGAAGGTTTTAGGGTGAAACTGTCTAGTTGGTTGTTGTTTTAAAGGTGAGTCTTTGTCATTGGTTGATGGTTTTAGGGTGGTGGGAATGTTATTGTTTGGTTTTAGGTAGGGGCTGTTTGATTGGTTGTAAGGTTTAATTAAGTTTTATGTTTGGTTGTTTAGATAGTAGGGGTTATTTATTTATGTGGTAGTGTTTTAAAGTAGTATATATGTGTCTTTATAGTTTACTTTTGGAAATAATTTGGAAATGTATTAGTCATGTCAGCCAGTCTTTTATACATAAAGATAACTTTGAGACGTCATCCTCTAAACTTAATTGCATTTATCTTTCTCTTTGATGATTTTGTGACTGTGGGGATTAACTGGGATGGTCTGACACCATCAGCACTCGGACACTTCACTGTGTGTGTATCATTTAGCTTGTGTTCGTGCCATTCTAAACTAAAGTGTAGAAGCAGTGCAGATCTTTTATTTTTTTTACATTTTATATATGTTAGCATATGTTAGCCAGCAGGTGGTTGCTAAAGATAATTTTTATGTGTTATAGGAGCCAGTTGGGTGACGTGAAGTGAAGCCGCTTCAGCTGTTTACATACTACAGATCTTTGTGATCGCATGTATTGCTACTACTAAAGATAGGAAACAGCTTTAAATAAACAAATTCAGCATTACGGCTCATCACAGCTGAGATGCACAACAGACTGATTAATTACACAAACTAAAGGCGCTTGCCTCTTATCGGACTTTCCATATTGGAAATTGGGAGAAATACCCCCACTTGGACTGCTATTTTTCCATTGAGAAAGCTGATATTCAGAAAGCTGACAGCAACTCTGCTTGGGTGTGGCAACAGGTGATCACACATGCTCCGTCTCTCTCTCTCTCTCTCTCTCACACACACACATATAACCATCCATCCAGCCTTGTTTATCCAATAACTTGTTAGAAACAGCACAAGCTGTGATACTATTTCTTCAGTGAACTTTTTGAATTATTAACGAAGGCTTGGACACATCATTTGGTTTGAACCAGCAACAGCAGTTTCTGATCCGCAGCAAGAAAGTAGTTCCATGCACAAATGCGATTTTGTGATGTAACTCAATTTTTCCAATTTTGTTTTTATTTACTTGTTCATTGAACTGTTGTATATAAGTAATATCACACTCACAATCATGCTATAAGGCCCTAAATCAGCAATACTGTGATTACCTACAGCACTTGGCCTGCGGCCTCATGCCTGCGGCTGAATCACAGCAGTGCTGATGTAGGGCCATATCGCATATATATATGTATATGTGTGTGTGTGGGGGAGATTCCCAGACAGTCTTTTGAGTTCAGGTTTGTAACAGGTGATCTGTAGAAAGCACACACACACACACTAATGCATATTCAGTCCTTTGAAGTTTAGTGGAACAATGCAACCAGGGACTCTACTACATTCCTAAAGGTTTAAGGTCATAGGTTAAACTGGGTGCACCTTTTTGTTCTACAATAAAAGCAAGCTCTAGAGACATTGAACTGGGTTAGCCTGATCACTTGAACTGTTTTCCTAAGGGTTAACTGTTTTACATCTCACAATATCTTAAACACTCATGGTTAGATGCCCCAGGAATCCCCATTTAACCTTTAAAATAAGTGCTGTAATTAAGCATAATCACACAGTCAAGATTGCCCTAAACTGCATGTAATCCCAGCCATGATGATATTCATCACAACAGTGGGATTATAAATGTGATGTTGCTTTCATGCAAAAGTTCAGAAGTTACAAGAAGAACAGAGAGTTAATCTCATGTAAATTACATTTTAGACAGAATATAACCAGTTATTTTCAGAAATGAAATGGTTTCAAAAGAAGCCAAAGCCGGATCAACCATTGTAGGATCGCCCCCCCACACATTTGAGTTTCAATAGTATCTGTGGCACTGTGAAATCATATCACCATGGTAACTGAGGGAAGCTTGTCTCTTATCTGACATCAGACAGCCTGGCATCTCATTGCTGTCAAGCAGGCATCTCAACGTAACTTCTGTGCAACATGAAAAGAGTGTCCTCCACCCAGAGTTGTCCTTTACAAAGAGGCGGAAACACAAGAATTCATAGATGTGGCAAAAGAGAGATGCCATTGTCATTGAGTTTCATTGCATTTGATAACACATCAAACTAAGTAGCATTTAGTACATTACTAAAACAGCACAAGCTTACTTTTCCAGTGAAACTTTTCACAAAAAGAAGTTTGTTAGGTTTTACGTAAATGAAAATACTGATACAAATTAAGACGCGTGTATTTGGCATATCTGGTTGTCCAACTTTAGTTAAACATAGTTAAGTAAGGGATAATGTACAGTCAGCCAGTTGTTATCACAAAATAAACACAGACAGGGTGATTGGGATTCCGACCCGAAGCTGAGGGGTCTTGTATCAGCCTGAAGGGGTCTACTGTGCGATAACAACTAGCTGACTGTGCATTATCCTGCTCGCTGTGTTTTTAAACGGTTAGCATGAAGTCATATTTTGTTGCGAACAGGGAATTGTAGGGCATATTCAACCACAAGTTGAAGTTTACAGTAAAGGTATGTCCACATCGGTGGAAACCACAGTTGTCTGTAGAGGATAGAAGTAATGTGCTGACCCATGTGGGGTGAACGTGTACCTGATTTCCTCCTCATCCTGGGTGGCAGCAATGTGTAATCAGTGCTGAAAGACGAGCTGGCAAACCACGGCTTAATGTAGGGTATTTTAGGATCGGAATCGGGGGCCCCCTCCCAACCCCCCACATCCCCTTGAATTCTGGGGCAAACCACAAGGAGACATGCTGAAAAAAGCCCACCTCTGCAGTCCACTTTAAAATCAGGCCTCTATGTCTGAAAGCCATTATGGATTATATATTTCACACATGCGTCTCAAGGAAGGTATGTAGTCTTTCTTGCGCTCTCTCTCTCTCTTTCTCTCTTTCTGTTCTTCAGATTTTGGTGTATAGGTTTTGGTTTCAAACAGAGGAGCCATCATTTAACCCAAACAGCCAATATTGCCAAGTACTGTAGATTCAAAATAGTTAATGTAAGAAACAACAAAGTAAAAATCAATGTACACAAACGTTTTTCATTTTTAATAAAAAAAGTGTTTTTGTTATGCACCATTATAGCAATATATACACTATTTGTAATGTTTAATGTGTTTGTTCATGTGTTTCATGTAATTTGGTCCCCGAGTGATTTCATGTTTCCCTCCATGTTCATGTTCATGTGTCTTGTTTTCATTGGTTTATTGTCTATTTACCTTGTTATCAGTTCTGTCTTGTCATTGGTTAACTTGTCCATATATTTAAGCCTCATGTTTGCCATTGTCCATTGTCAGGTATTGTTTGTATGTGTAACATTGTTGGACTGGTCAAGTCAAAAGTCATTGTCTTCATCAGCCTGCTTTGCCAGCAACGTTACAGAATACCTGACCGACCTAAATTAACCCAGCAATCCAGATTCTTCGTTTTCTCCAGGGGAATCGATCCCTGAAAAATTATCTGGAGGACTTCTGCGCTCTGGCCTGCTTGGTGGACTTTAATGTAGTCACCCTCAAGGACATATTCCGGGTGGGATTGAATGAGCCAATCTCTTCCCTGATGCCTGGCAGTCGCAGTCCCCTCTATCTGGCTCAGTATATCGACCTTGCCCTGCAGATAATTGGTTCTACGTTCACTGTGGGAGAGGCAGATGCCGAGCAGGAGTCCCAGGTCATGGCCGCCAAGCAGGAGTCCCACATCAAGGCCGCCGAGCCAAAGTTCATCATCATGGTCACTGAGTTAGCGCCATCTTTTTCCTGGATCTAGAGTCTACTCCGTGCCACGTCACAGCAATGCCTCAGCCTGCTCCGTGCCACATCACAGCCACGTCAGAGCCACGCCTCAGCATTCTCCGTACCAAATCATAGCCACGCCTGAGTCTGCTTCGTGCCACGTCATAGCCACGCCTCAGTGTGCTCCGTGCCACGTCACAGCCACGCCTCATTGTGCTCCGTGCAAATTTACAGCCAAGCATCAGTCAACTCCATGCAAGGTCTCAGGCTCACCTCTGGCCAACGAACCAGTGTTGCTGGCATCGTTCATTCCAGAGCCATCTTTCAGTGGGCTTTGAGCTGGTTTTGGTTTCCGCCCTTGTGTCCACCCTTAGTTCTCCTGATCAGGTAAGGGGAACTTTCAACCCTCCGAGCCCTGGACTATGCCTTGGTCCTTCGATTCCTCAGTCCCACCTTGGCCCTCGTCCCTCCAGCTCCGCCTTGGTCAGTCGGTAACTTGGCTCTGCCTGGCCTCTCTGATCCTCCAGCTTTGCTTTGTCACTCCGAGCCTGCAACTTCACCAAGGACCTCCTTGCTTACGGCTTCACCTTGGTCCTCAGTCCCACCGGCTCCGCCTCTTTCTTCTGATCCCCCCAGCTCCACTTTGGTTCTCCGAGCCTACGATGCTACCTCCGTCCTCTGAACCTCCGGCTCCACCATGTCCCTTTGAGTCGTCGGCTACTCTCCGGGTACCAAGTTCCCTGGTGTTGCCCTTCAAGTCTCTCACGGCTCCACCTTCCATGGCTCAGCCCTTCAAGTTTCTCAAGGCTCTGCCCCTCGAGGCTCTTATGGCTCCACCTTCCACTGGCGTTGCCCTGATCCCATGCTCCACGCCCTGTCTTGCCAAGCCATGCCTCAAGACCACCCCTTCCACCCAGCCCACTACAGAACTTTGGGATTATGTCATGTTACTTGTGTTTGTTCATGTTTTGGGGTGTTGGGAGCCGCCTCTAGTGGGGTGATGTGTAATGTTTAATGTGTTTGTTCATGTGTTTCATATCATGTGATTTCATGTTTCCCTTCATGTTCATGTGTCTTGTATTCGTTGTTTTTTTTTTTTGTCTAGTTACCTTGTTATCAGTTCTGTCTTGTCATTGGTTAACTTGTTTGTCTTGTTACCCTTATCCATGTATTTAAGCCTCATGTTTGCCATTGTCCATTGTCAGGTATTGTTTGTAAGTGTAACATTGTTGGATTGGTCAAGTCTATGTTTGTTTTGTTTCATGTTTGGATTTATGGTTGTTGGATTTCACTTATGTAAACTACATTCACCTAAAGGATTATTAGGAACACCTGTTCAATTTCTCATTAATGCAATTATCTAATCAACCAATCACATGGCAGTTGCTTCAATGCATTTAGGGGTGTGGTCCTGGTCAAGACAATCTGCTGAACTCCAAACTGAATGTCAGAATGGGAAAGAAAGGTGATTTAAGCAATTTTGAGCGTGGCATGGTTGTTGGTGCCAGACGGGCCGGTCTGAGTATTTCACAATCTGCTCAGTTACTGGGATTTTCATGCACAACCATTTCTAGGGTTTACAAAGAATGGTGTGAAAAGGGAAAAACATCCAGTATCGCGGCAGTCCTGTGGGCTAAAATGCCTTGTTGATGCTAGAGGTCAGAGGAGAATGGGCCGACTGATTCAAGCTGATAGAAGAGCAACTTTGCCTGAAATAACCACTCGTTACAACCGAGGTATGCAGCAAAGCATTTGTGAAGCCACAACACGCACAACCTTGAGGCGGATGGGCTACAACAGCAGAAGACCCCACTGGGTACCACTCATCTCCTCTA
Source organism: Xyrauchen texanus (assembly GCF_025860055.1). NCBI lineage: Eukaryota > Metazoa > Chordata > Actinopteri > Cypriniformes > Catostomidae > Xyrauchen > Xyrauchen texanus. The sequence continues at coordinate 8,729,565 of NC_068281.1, forward strand.
CCAATAGGAAAAAGAGGCTACAATTTGCAAGAGCTCACCAAAATTGGACAGTTGAAGACTGGAAAAATGTTGCCTGGTCTGATGAGCCTCGATTTCTGTTGAGACATTCAGATGGTAGAGTCAGAATTTGGCGTAAACAGAATGAGAACATGGATCCATCATGCCTTGTTACCACTGTGCAGGTTGGTGGTGGTGGTGTAATGGTGTTGGGGATGTTTTCTTGGCACACTTTAGGCCCCTTAGTGCCAATTGGGCATCGTTTAAATGCCACGGTCTACCTGAGCATTGTTTCTGACCATGTCCATCCCTTTATGGCCACCATGTACTAGGGATGTAACGATATCAAAATCTCACGGTACGATACAATTTCGATATTGACCTCACGGTACGATATTTATTGCGATATTGTGGAAAAGCTCACGGTATTGTTAAATAGCTCACGATAGTGTTTGTGATGATAATAGCGAAAAAATACTGACATTTATTCTGCTTTTGCCAGTCAACAGGCAATGTATTGTTGTATTTATGGATCATGACAACATAAAACGCTGATCACATAGTGCTTTTAAAGTGCAAGTTGTAGTCAGGAACATCAATATTCTGTATAGTAATATTTGGTTGCATAACTGATTCTTCTGTGCAATGTTCAAGTTAAGAAGCAACTAGAACAATTGTAAACAATAGGGAATTCCCTTTAAGTGCAAACAAAGATCAAGTTAAGTCAGGTTTATGCATAGCATAAATAAAAGCAGCCTTTTAAAACTGGTATTTAGGAACATGACTTAAACTTAAATAAAATAGTCAGTCAAAAAGCCTTTTAAAAAACACTGACCTATCATTTAGCTTATGTTCACGTTTTTCATCAGAAAGATCAAAATAGTCCATTGTCTGTCCACCACCACCTCTCCTTTTGCGTTTTTTGACACGATCGAAACCAAAATGTTTCCAGACATCTGATTTAAAAGCTGCAGGGGCTGGCACAATCTCAACTTCGGGGTTGTTGTTTTCATCCTTACAAGTATCGCTGTCGGCCCTGCTGGCTTGCTGTGAGCTTGTGTGGACAGCGTGTAGCGTGCAATCCTATTGGCTTAACAACGGTTGTTGTGACGACGCAGCGCAAAGGATCATGGTCTATGTAGTTAACAATGATTCGTTCCGCGGGACTCTGTTTAATCCTCTTGCTTTTTGACGGACACCTGTCCTTTTAATATTGTAACCCAACCATGACGATATCGAGACACGTTTACCACCGCGATAGCGCGATATCGTCAATATCGTTACATCCCTACCATGTACCCATCCTCTGATGGCTACTTCCAGCAGGATAATGCACCATATCACAAAGCTCGAATCATTTCAAATTGGTTTCTTGAACATGACAATGAGTTCACTGTACTAAAATGGCCCCCACAGTCACCAGATCTCAACCCAATAGAGCATCTTTGGGATGTGGTGGAACGGGAGCTTCGTGCCCTGGATGGGCATCCCACAAATCTCCAACTGCAAGATGCTATCCTATCAATATGGGCCAACATTTCTAAAGAATGCTTTCAGCACATTGTTGAATTAATGCCACGTAGAATTAAGGCAGTTCTGAAGGCGAAAGGGGGGTCAAACACAGTATTAGTATGGTGTTCCTAATAAACTTCATCATCGTCTTCGTCAGCCTGTCTTTGCCAGCAATGTTACAATATTATGTACAGCAATATTTATCAGCAATACATATATTTCTACAAATACTTCGTCTAAGTATTTTAGTTAATGAAAAATGTCTCCATGGATACTTCCGGTACTGTAATTTTTTTTTTAATGATTTTTAGTGTTTTGAATTGATTTGCTGAAACAGATATTTTGAGCGGATTCATGGAAATTAATCTTAATTTTTGGTGATCTGTTCACAAGTATTCAACGCTAAATACATGTGGAAACCGTGTCCAATATTTTTTGTGAATGGATCTCTGAAGCCACATATGGCGGTGGTCAAAAACGGATGTGAACACATCACTTTTGAGGTGTAAACGCTAATCTGTCCAGAATGAGTCTTGGACAACAGTGAAGCACCTCCCCTCACCTGTCAATCTGATTGGTCAAGGAAAATTTGAAAAAGCATGAGAACTTTACGGATCTTTTTCAGCGTGTCTGATATCAGCATGCAGAAACACAGAAGACAAGCACACACATATCTGAAGCTCAGATTAATAAAGAAATAATGGATGATTTTGCTCAAATCATTGTGCTTCATCAAATTTCAGCAGAATCTAGGAGAAAGTGTGCACCTGATTTTTTTTATTTTTTTGTTTTATTACTTTTTTGCGGTTTATCATGAAGTAACACAGTGACAGTGATTGAAGTGGGTCAGCATGAAATCAGACACCCTGCCCTCAAAATCCTGAACACAGCAGATGCATTTGAGATGCATGGTAATACCAGGTGGAAACAGGAATGCATCTCGGCTGACCACATGTGATCAGATAGAAAATGCTTCTTAAAAAGTAATGTTCCGTGTTCAATACAAGCTAAGCTCAATCGACAGCATTTGTGGCATATGTTGATTACCACAAAACTCGTCTGTCCTCGGGTTACAGTGAGGCACTTACAATGGAATTAAATGTGGCCAATTTTTGGAGGGTTTAAAGGCAGAAATGTGTAGCTTATCATTTTTAAAAGTACTTACGTTAATTCTTCTTTTAAAACAAATTTATTATTTGAGCTGTAAAGTTGTTTAAATAATCATTTTAGGGTTTTTTGACATTACATCATCATGGCAATGAATTTGTAAAATTGGCTATAGCTTTACACTGAAAAGGTTTGTAAGTGATTTTATCACACTAAAATCATGTTTCCATGCATATTCTTATTATGGCTATAATTTTGAAAAAGTGAGTATTTTAACGTTCCAAAATTGGCACCTATTCACTTCCATTGTAAGTGACTCACTGGAACCCAGATTTAAATTATTATTTATGTTTTTAAGGAAAGGAAGTAAAAAATACAGTACATTTTTGTGGTAATCAATATAATACCACAAGTGCTGTTGATTGAGTTTAACTTGTATTGAACCTGGAATACTCCTTTTAATAGCATGCGGAAACGGGGCCAAACGTACCCCGTTGCATCTGAAGTTTTAAACGGCAACACTACTGAAACATCTGTCTTAAGTAATAGTTCACCCAAAAAAAGAAAATTCTTTCATTATTTATCATTAATCTAATTCTCGTGTTTCTCACTCAAAGTAATCGTATCGCTTCAGAAGTTATGGATTAAACCACTTGAGTCATATGGGTAAATTTCATGCTGCCTTTATGTCCTTTTTGGAGCTTTAAAGTTTTGGACCTCACTGACTTGCAGAAAAAGCAACATATATTCTTCAAGAAATCTTTGTTTGCATCCCGATGAAAAAAGAAAGCCAGACAAGTTTGGGGACGACAAGAGGGTAAGTAAATGATGAGAGAATTTTCATTTTTGGGTGAACTAGCTCTTTAACACTCTCATACTTAAACACAGGGAAGAACTATTCTATTGAGAAAGTCTTTAGGAAAGTTATTGGCCAAATAAATAGCCCATTATCCCGCTTCTGCCATAGGAAACACCCTCCATGGTCCGTGGATGAGGTGGTGTGGTGTGTGAATTCACCATTCATTGTGTTTGAAATGGAAGAGAGATTTTGGTGTTGAGTTTGCTTTTGAATTTGAAATGGTAATGTGACCAAGTGCACATCAGATCAGGACCTTTTGAGGATGGAGTGTATGTGCACTTGTTTTAAATGGCACACAAAATCTCTGAAATCTCTAACTTGGCAAAGAAATACCCTGCGCAAAGACATGATTTGTTTCCATGACATCACTATATAGACTTTATTACGGTATGGTTTATTATGGATTATATGATTATTTTATAGTTATGGATTATATAGTTATTTTATTTGACTTGGAGTGTTTTTCCTGTAGATTTATGTATGGGAAGGCACTCTACAGCGTATAATCTTTACCACTCTTTCACATAAATATGTCAGGAAAATATTACACAATAATTAACATCCACAAACATCTTGATCTTTAGTAATACATACAGTATTACCCCCCTTTTATATACAAATATAAGTATGGTATGGAGTGGTTCTTGTCACCTCATGCTGATTATTTAAAAAAAAAATAATCTTATTTTAATTTACTCAATTAAATCTTGATTTCTTCTTCTAGCAGTTGCTTGGCACAGTGTGGAGATCACACTGCTGTCTTCTTTAAGGACCCGGAGGACGTGGAAGCCCACGTGACAAGAGCTTAGTGAAATTTTTTTGGTAATGTTCTGTGTCTTTCTCACTCTCTTGCTGGTCTTGTTGAACATTCAACGCTGTCGGTGAGTTTTTGACGTTAAAAAACCATCGACCGTTGATTGTGCCCTGAGACCAAGCCCATTTCAGCCTGACAGAGCTCACATGGACACGCCCACCTCCATGTCTCTATTGATGTCTTCAAAGGTTATAATAAACATTCATTGCTGTCGGTGGGTTTTGGTTTGTAACAGCTCTCTGAACAATGAATGTAACTATGGCCCAGATTCCAGCTTTTCATGCCAGGATGCATCAGACTCTACGCCAGTGCAGCAGAGATCAGCTTCTCTTTCTTTTCTTTTCTCCTTTTTTCTGCCTCTCATCCACACGCGTCTGAGGTTCTTTAAGGAAGACACAAATAGAAGCACTGACTGCTTCCTCTTGCATCTAATTGGTGGTTGTGTGCATGTGTGTGTGTTGAGCGGATAGAAGGAAATGGAGGATGAATGTGTAATCATCTTGATGTTCTTCTCATTTGGCTGTTTTGTCTCTCAAATTATAGTGTGTTCAATGCAACCCGAAATGAGCTTAAAATGGAACACTGTGTCCTCTCTCTCTCTCCTAGCTGTGTGTCTCTGTTTGGTGTATATGAGAAGTTGATGTATCTTTTCCATGGACACAATTTTAAGTTAACATCAATGTGAATGTATAAGAGTAAGTGTACATATTTTATGTTTTTATTTCATTAATTTTTTTGCTGCTGTGACTGGTTTTTCAAAATTTTAATAAACTTTTTGCCTTCAGTAGTTTATTTTAGCCCTCTGATGTATTATTAAAGGATAGTTCACCCAAGAATTCTCCCATCATTTACTCACCCTCATGCCTTCCCAGATGTGTATGACGTTCTTTCTTCAGCAGAAAACAAACAAAGATTTTTAGAAGAATATCTCAGCTCTGTAGGTCCATACAATGCAAGTGAATGTTGATCAGAACTTTGAAGCTCCAAACAAAATCTCTAAAAATCACATTAAGGAAACAAGTAATCCATAAGACACCACTGGATAAATCCATATCTTCGCAAGCAATATTATAGGTGTGGGTGAGAAACGGATATAAATTTAAGTCCTTTTTCTTTTTTTACACTAAATCTCCAGTTTCACTTTTACTTGGTCACATGCTGTGAAAGTTAAAGTGGAGATTTAGAGTTAAAAAGGACTTAAATATCGCTCAGTTTCAACCCACACCTATCATATTGCTTCTAAAGATATGGATTTAACCACTGGTATCTTATGGATTACTTGTTTCCTTAATGTGATTTTTAGAGCTGCAGAGGTCTGATCACCATTCATTTGCATTGTAAGGACCAACAGAGCCGATATATTTTTCAAAAAATCTTTGTTGGTGTTCTGCTGAAAGAAATTCATGAACATCTGGGATGGCATGAGGGTGAGTAAACGATGAGAGAATTATTATTTTTGGTGAAGTGTCCCTTTAAATGACAAGGAATAAATTGTATTTATTTGTATATATTGTATATTAAAACAAGAATGCAAAACTCCCAAACGTTTCTTTCTATTTACACTCATTAAATTATGTATTTTAAGAGAGTTACACTTATATCTATTGCAATAGAAGATCATAATAAATCACCAATGTCACTTTACTCAGTAATGTTGAATTTATGTTGTCATTAAAAATATAAAGTGACATATAAAGAGGACAGTTATATAAAATTATTACAAAAGGTAATCGCCCATAGTTTGGATTTAACTTCACACCCTAAAAGGTTTTTAATGGGCATCATGCATCAACATGTTCCCCAAAATATGCATATTATATCCTATTTTTGTTGTGTGGTGTGAATGCATGCTGAACATCTGGTGTGTAAGTGTGTGTAGAATTTGCATGCAAATGTTGTGCTCTATCCAGTGTATAATCCCAAAACTGACATTAAAGGAAAAAGGCTCATTCTTTATGATCTCCAGATACTGAAACACAACAACACAGTTATTGTCTGATGTTGAAATATTCCTGTCTCTCTTTATGACTACCTGCCTTTGACTACCTTTAATTCTCCCATCAGTGGAGCGTAGTCTGAATAAAATTTCAGAATAATATAATCTCAATAGTGCACTGCAAAAGTGTCCTGATTTTGAGCGTTTGTTGTCTTGTTATGGAGTAGATTAGCTTTTAAACACGACTTACCAGTGATAGGTATAAATTTGAGCTCATTGGGCATCGTTCGGAGTAATTTGCGCATAAAATAGACCTTCACAGAAACTTCACATATTGACAAATGTTTTGAACATCCCAGATTACTTAGTCGAACATGTGCATGTTCGTGAATTCCAAAAATGTGTAAAAGGGGCAGTGTGCACGTTCATTCCATTCATAATTATCATAATCCATATGCTAGTTATTGAGAGTAGGGATATGCAGAACAGTAAAGAAATGGTTTTAAAATGAAGTGCATTCAAATCACAAAATTTTGTTTAAGTAATGCTGGTGTACAAGCTGATTGACTGGTTTTAGATGGTATCCCAAACTGGTCAGGCTGGCATTAGAGGGCTTTTTAGCATCTGACCTGGAGACCAGCTAGCCTCCCAGCAGGGCCGTTTATAGTTACAGGTGGTATAAGCAGCCGTTTCTGGCCTATGAGCCACCAGGGGGCCCCACAAAGCAAGATTGTTTATTTTATTGCATTTATTGCATTATGTTTTAAATATACTAAATATTGTACCAGAACGTTGTGCCGGACTCCCATCCTAAGCCTACCCTGAAAAAAAGGGAGCAGTGATAAGTTGATAGAAATGAAGACTAACAAAAAATGCTGATCCAGCAAAATCCACTATTTGTGTAAATCTAGCAAAGCACAGTGGGACATTTTAGCTGTTGAGGAAGGTTAAACCTGTTAACTTCTGTGAACTTCACAGATTCCCTGAGAATATTTGCTTTGAATCAGTTACGTTATTGTACTAGTTTATTACTCATAAAACACTATAAAGTGTTTTACAATACAATAAAAAATAGTACATTAATGCCTTTGCTAATATAACTGTAGTCATGAGCTGTCATCTCAATAAACTCAGCAATTAGGATTTTATGGTACCGTTCGTAAGGTCCTAAAGGACTGTATTATTGTCAGTTTCTTGCATGGTTCTTCTGTGAGAGCTTGAGGTCACCGAGCAGTGGAATGAAGCCTCTTTGCCAAGAGCTTTAAATTAAACAAAGGTAAGACAGAACAACGTTGTCTGAGCCATTTTCTGACCACACAGGTGCAAGAGAGGACAGGCAAGTTTGTGCTCATGTATTCTTTAAAGTTGAGGTATGTCACTTTTTCAGTGTTAAAATACTTCCTTCTATCCCAGCCAAATATGCAGAGACATCTATAAGTAAGTAATTCAGAGGTTCATTTTTGCAAAAAACTGTAAATGCTGTGTCTCTGTGGCACTATACAATTCCTGTGTTTGTTTTGAGAGACCAGCTTTGACCTGCCCCAAAAACTTTACTCAACCAAAAGCATGAATTGGGGGTGGGACTATCTGATGGTTCAAACAACAGCAGAAAAGGGCCATATTCGGAAAGCTGTTTTTAATGTATTTTTTATTTTTGTAATTCTGGTAGGTGTTGCTAGTGTCACAGAAATTACAAACTTTATCTTCAAAGACCCAATATTTACCTGTTTAAACAGGAAGAACAGACCTTATTCATGGTAGTGCCATCTTAGATTTTTAATGGTAATGACAAGGCTGTGAGGGATAGATTACCTTCTCTTCAATGGCCTGTACTGCAGATTAAAGTGTTTTTGGGTCGTTCCACGGACAAAACATTGATAAAATATCTGTCCAAGAACATTTAGTATACACTCAAACAAAGTTTCCAATTAGAACCAAAAAGGGTTCTTCAGCCTGATGTCATAGGAGAACCTTTTTTGGTTAAAAAAAAGAACCATTTAACCAAGGTTCTTTAAATTACCCTGTAAAGAGATTAATGAAGAGGAGGCAAGAACCGGCTTGACAATATAAATAATAGTTGATAAAGCTGAAACAAAAAGACAATCACACAAAGGTATAGAACAGCTGTTTGTAAACGCCCCGCGGTGTTGGGAGCCCCTCCTCCCCTTGCGGTCAGCAGCCGTTCCTCCGCTTCCAGGTGGCCGGGCTCCTCCATCCTCCGCCAGATGGCCGTGGTTGCTCCATTGGGATCCCGGATTTCAGCACCAGTGTGAAGAGATTAATGGAAAGGAGGAGGCGAGAATCGGCTTCACAATATAAATAATAGTTTAATATAAAACTGAAACAAAAAGACAAATACACAAATGTGTTGGACAGCTGTCTGTAAATCTCTCTCTCTGCTGGAAACTGCAGCTTCCAGTCTGCCTTTATCCCTGTCTGAGGCTTGATTAACCTGATTAGGGGCCGGGTGTGGGTTACTAGTGTTTCGAAGAGCCATTGTAGGGTTCTTGAGAGTGATGCAACAGGAAAACCCTTTTCACATCCACAAAGAACTAAATAAGATCTCTGAAGAAATACACATCATATAAAAATAGGGCTACTAAACATTAGATCTCTAACTACCAAAGCACTAATTGTTAATGAAATGATTACAGATCATAGATTGGATGCACGCTGTTTGACTGAAATATATAGTTATATTATTATATATAGAATATATTAGTTTAAATGAATCTACTCCCCCAGGTTATTGTTATAAACATAAGCCTTGTCTTAAAGGTTGAGGAGGAGATGTTGCTACAATTTACAGTAAATGTTTTGGTGTTACTCAGAAGACAGGATATAAATGTAAGTCTTTTGAACTAATTATGCTTAATGTGACACCGTCAGATATAAATAAAAAATCTCTGTTGTCTTTTCTCCTTGCTACAATGTATAGATCGCCCGGGCCTTATTCTGATTTCCTTGGTGAATTTGCTCATTTTTTATCAGATATTGTAGTTACTGTAGATAGAGCTTTAATTGTTGGTGACTTCAACATTCACACAGATAATGAAAATGATACATTGGGATTAGCATTTATAAATTTTCTCAACTTTCTTGGAGTCAGACAAAATGTAACAGGACCAGGAGTTGATGTTGATAATATAGAATTTCAGATAGAGTATAGATAATATAATAGTGATGACATCTCGGATCATTACCTCATCTCTTGTATGCTGCAATCAGCTAATGTTACTCAATATACACCACGCTATCATTCAGGTAGAACTATTCTTTTGACCACTAAAGATAGCTTCACTAATAATATTCCAGATCAATCTCATACACTCAATAAACCCCAAAGCCCAGAAGAACTTATAAATATAAAAATATAAAAAATATAAATGTAGACTTCTCTAGCACTCTTGATATTGTCGCCCCGCTTCGATTAAAGAAAATCTAAGAAATAAGCCGTGCACCATGGTACAATGATCACACTCATGCTCTTAAGAGAGCATCTCGGAAAATGGAGCGCATGTGGAAAAATACAAAATTAAAAGTATTTTGTGGTGCATGGAAGGATAGTGTCTGTAACTACAGACAGGCACTAAAAGCTGTCAGATCAGCATATTTTAGTAAACTCATAGAAAATAACCACAACACTCCTAGATGTTTATTCAGTACTGTGGTTAAATTGGTTAGGAATAAAGACTCAACTGAACCAGATATTACGGCGCAGCACAAGAGTAAGGACTTCATGAATTTCTTTACAGATAAAATTGAAATAATCAGAAATAAAATTGGAATTATGCAATAATCTGTCATGGCACCTCAGAAAACCGTGTCTAATAATTTTCCTCACTTGCAACTTCAATCCTTCTCTGTAATAGGTCATGAAGCGCTAACAAAACTTATCGAAACATCAAAAGTCACAACATGTTTGTTAGATCCTATACCAACTAACCGCTTAAAAGAGGTATTTCCTGTAATCTCAGAACCTCTTCTTAATATTATTAACTCATCGCTATGCTTAGGACATGTCCCAAGAAACTTAAAAATGGCAGTTATCAAACCGCTTATTAAGAAGCCACAACTTGATCCTTTAGAACTGGCTAATTTAGACCGATTTCAAATCTCCCGTTTATGTCAAAAATACTAAAAAAGGTAGTATCCTCCCAAATATGTTCATTTCTACAGAGAAATAGTATATACAAAGAATTTCAGTCAGGATTTAGGCCTCATAACAGTACAGAGACTGCACTAATCAGAGTTACAAATGACTTGCTCTTATCATCTGATCGCGGTTGCATTTCTCTTCTAGTGCTTTTAGATCTTAGTGCTGCATTCGACACGATAGATTACAACATTCTCTTGAATAGGCTAGAGTATTATGTTGGCATTTGTGGAGATGCCTTAGCATGGTTTAGGTCACATTTAGCAGACCGCTACCACTTTGTCTATGTAAATGAGGAATTGTCAAACCAAACAAAAATAAAATATGGAGTCGTGGAATAAGTTTCCACTGGTATGCCGACAATACCCAACTTTATATTTCTTCAAAACCTGATGAGATTTCACAATTCTCCAAATTAGCAGTGTATCAGCGAAAATAAAAGATTGGATGGCCAGAAATTTCCTTCTACTCAATTCTGACAAAACAGAGGTACTAAATATTGGACTAAAAACCTCTAAAAATAAGCCACTAAATTAACATTTGACTCTCGATGGATGTACTGTTACATCGTTTTCAACAACGAAGAACTTATAAGTGTTATATTTGATACCAATCTGTCCTTTGAAAATCAAATGACCAATGTTTGTAGAACAGTATTCTTCCACCTAAGAAATATTGCTAAATTAAGGCACATGCTCTCGGTTGCTGATGCCGAAAAACTAATTCTGGTGTTCATGACCTCAAGACTAGATTATTGTAATGCATTACTGGGAGGATGTCCAGCAAGATCAGTAAATAAACTTCAATTGGTTCAAAATGCAGTAGCCAGAGTGCTAACGAGAACCAAGAAATATGATCATATTAGCCCCATTTTATCATGGTTACATTGGCTACATGTTAAATTCCGTATTAATTTTAAAATTCTGTTAACTAAGTACAAATTTTGAATGGTCTAGCTCCGCAGTACTTAAGTGACCTTCTACCACGCTATATTCCATCACGTTCATTACGATTGCAAAATTCTGGCATGTTAATAGTTCCTAGAATATCAAAATCCACAAAAGGAGGTAGATCCTTTTCATATTTGTTGCCTAAACTATGAAATAGTCTCCTTAACACAGTCCGAGATGCAGACACACTCCCTCAGTTTAAGTCTAGACTAAAGACTAATCTATTTAGCCAGGCATACACCTAATTTATCCTCCAACCCACAATATAGGCTGCTTTAGTTTAGTCTGCCGGAACCAGAAACAAAAACATTGATCATGATTTATATCTCTGCAATAAATTGAATGGCATCTATGCTTATATTATTTTATTTGTTTCCCTGTCTCAACCTTGGGACTCCTATCCTGAGGTCACCAGAACCGGCTGGATCCAGCACCATTCATGGTCAAGACCAGGAACTACTTTATAGCCAAGCGTTTCCTTGAAAAATTATTGCAAATGTCCGTGAACCAATAAGAATCAAACATTCAACAGACCCGTGGTATAAAGTAAGAAAGTTCTTTGCAGAACCTAAGATGATGTAAAGAACCAATCAAGAACCTTTCTTTTTAAGAGTACAAAGAACTCCAGACAATGTGAGATGTAATCAGATGTGATCTAGTACCTTTATACAGCTTTATATCGTTCGTGCAGTTGAAGAGACTGTAAGTCTATCCCTCACAGTCTTGTTGTCATTCCCATTAAAAATCAAAGATGGCGCTAGCGTGAATAAGGTCTATTTGGGTTTTAAACTGTGATGAGTGTTAAATTATTAGCTCTTTGTCTTGAAAGGGTTTTTGATAAGTATATCAGTAAAAAAAAAAAAAACTCATGTGGCTCCATGAGTTCATGTGTTGGGGGAGTTTGCTGTTCACTGTGTGATTACATAAAAGGGAAAGATCAGAGCTGGGCAGTGAAGCTGTATTTGTTGCCGAGTTCCTGTTTGCATATGTGGGTGTTTAGGAATGTGTGTTTCTCCATTATTCTGCAGGAAGTCCTCTGTGTGTGCAGTCGTGCAGAGGAACGAGGCGATGATGTCATCATCAGTCATAACTTGACTGGAGAGTGTGGCTGTTAATTAAGCCACTCGGCTGCAGTAATTGTGTGTGTGTGTAAGTGTGTGTGTGTGTGTGTGTTAAGGTTGCCACCTTCAATACAGAAAAATAAGGGACGCCTGGGGGTGCCAGTGGTGGTAAATCGCAACTTAAACTTTAGTAATTGTATAAGGTGGCGTGAACACAGATTTTGGATAACATATTTGTCATTGTTTGCAGACAGTAACACCATCCAAACAGTGAAACCACATAATAAATAACCGATCTACAAACATTTCTAAATTCATGTAAAACACAATTTTTTTATTATTATTGGTAAGTTAATCTATTTTATATAGTCTATTGTTAATTCTACAGTAGCCTATTGAAGAATGCAATCATTTAAATTAGTTAAGTTGTTTATTTGCTTCACATAGGCACTATATTTTTATTATTAAATATATCTCTCTTATCTGTTATTAAAATAATGCTTATGTGTCTGACTGTACGCCTTAACCGTAATAAATCGGTAACACTTTACAATAAGGCTCATTAGTTAACTACATTAATTAACATGAACTAATAATGAACTGCACTTATAGAGCAATTGTTCATCTTTGTTCATGTTAATTTCCACATCTTGTTAATGTTAGTTAATGCACTGTGATGAACAAACAATGAACAGCTTTATTTTTATTAACTAACATTAACAAAGATTAATAAATACTGTAACAAATGTATTACTTGCTCATTGTTAGTTCATGTTAGTTATTAATACATTAACTAATGTTTAATAAATGAACCTTATTATAAAGTGTTACCAACAAATCATACCATAACATGATTCATTAACATTTTTAACATTATTTCTTAACAAATAGGCAGCCTATGAAATCTAATGTAATCAATCAGAAAATTATTGAGGTGATTAAAAAACTGTCGTTACACTATCTGCCTCAGGAGATGATTGAGGTATGAAGAACTGTGAGACGGTGCTTTGATTTCTGTGACCTCTAGCATTGCGGGAATGTTGTTCTCCCGAGGCATGCTGTCGCACATCTGACAAGCCACCGTGCGCAACAGAGAACACTCGCCGACAAATTGAGCAATTGGCTTGATACTCATTTCCGCTGACACTTTCCAGCCAAGTATTTGATTCCTGGGGGGGGTATCTGGAGCAGCCTCCGCCATTCTTTCAAATCGACTCTCTGCCAAGAGATCCGCCCTGCTCTGACTCTGATTGGCCGTGAACCTGAAACAAACCAATCAATCCAACGATGGCAGCGAGTATTACCCAATCAGGGGCAGAATAGGACGAGTCTTCACAGAATGCCGGTGGGATGATTTGCATGAGATGCTGCATTGAAGACAACTCCGAAAATACGGGAGCGCTATTTTATTCTCAAATACGGGACGATTCCGTATTTTAAGGGACGGGTGGCAACCCTAGTGTGTGTGCGCGCGTGTGCGTGTGCTTGTGCGTGTACTCCTGCATGTGTGCGCGCGTGCTTGCATGTGTGTGTGTGTGTGTGTGTGTGTGTGTGTGTGTGTGTGTGTGTGTGTGTGTGTGTGTGTGTGTGTGTGTGTGTGTGTGTGTCTAACCTAGCTAGACTTTACTTTTTTTTGTTTGTTTGTTTTGGACACACCTAAATTCAAGTTCCCCTAACACACTGCAACATGAAGCCCTTAAAACCCAAGAGCTGAAGCCTAAAACCAGTCCCCTTTGTCAGCTGGCTCTGAAAATAACAACTAACAAACACCAGTTTCAAACCAGCACTGCTGAACTAAACCATATCACAATAAACCAAATCATTAAAAAAAAGCAAAAATTCATATTTGGACCATTGGGAAAATGAAAGTAAAAACCAAAGCAAATTGGAATGTTATTGGACCGTAAACAGAACGTACAGGTATAATCTGGCAGACTATTTCTACACTGTATGAGATAAAAAACAGAGACAGATCCTCACCAAATACAGGCTCAGTGATCACTGTCTGGCCATAGAAAAAGGCTGACACAGACAAACATGCTTCACAGAGATGAGAGAGAAATACCTCCACAAACTCTCAAACCTCATGCCACAGTTTTCCAGTTCAGCAGAAACAGATCAGATGCTGTTGTTATGGGGAGGACAATCATGCATCAGTTGCAGCTAAATTCATTTTTGAGCTGCACACCCTCAGAAACCAATTACTGCCTTAAAGTACTTAATTCAAAGTACTTTTATTTTCTTTTTATTTTATGTCCTGTTAAATGCATATTTTATTTTATATTATATAGTGTATATTGCTATTAAAGTTTATTTTATTCATTACATGGCACCTTATTTGAATTATATCTTTATTGTTATTTGTAATTTTATTATTATTTGTCTTGTCATTATCTGTTTTGTGTATTAATGCTTTGGCAATATTGTATGTAAACACAATAATCATGCCAATAAAATACTTTAAATTGAATTGAACTTAACAGTCCAAAGACATTAGCCAATGAAGAATATCCCTTTGGGAATAAATGGCCAATATTTACACTATGTCCTAATTCAATTCTACAAATGTGAAAAGTTGTATTAGCTAAGCATATAAGTTATGCTTAGTTCATGGTCATTTGAATGTTTGAAGAATAAAAGCTATTTTAATATGTAATTGTGAAGAGGAGGATGGCGGGGCCTTGCCATGAGGACACATGGCCAGTCCTGAATCGGGCTAATCGGCCAGGAGGGGGATAAAGAAGATGGCGCCAGTTCGAGAAAGAGAGAGAGAGAGAGAGATGCACGTGGCCCTGTTGTGTGTGTCTGTTTGACATGCTCCAGTATGACATAAAAAATAAATAGAAGAAAAATTGTAATAAAAGTAGATTATCATAAAAGTGGTGTAAATGATTTGTGGCTCTGTGTGTGGAAAAGACCAAAAATTCACAGAAAATATCTAAGAGAATATTAAAATATGTATATAATCATTTGTGATCAAATCTTTCTTGTGAGTCTGATCCTCTCAATGAATCGGCAGATCTAGTTCACAAATTGTTCACAAAATGTATTAATCCGGTTCTCGACTGACTGAGTGATCTAGTCCCAAAGTAACTCACTGGCGAGATTATCAATCAACTTCTATCTTCCATCTGTTCATAATACAAAGCTATTGTATGAGTTGCCCCGTGACTTGAAATATAGAGCGCCAGTCGAACTTTATCTCTTTTTGAAGCGCAACAAATCTGATAGCAAACGGTTAACCAACTGCTGGAGGAGACAAATCCGTAAATATAACAATTAACATTTTTGGTATTTGTTCTCACACATGACTTAAGATACTTGGAATAACATTTCAAATTTATTTTGCTCACATCATTAACTTACATTAAATTGAAAAAGTGGCACATGATCGCTTTATGTTTTTTAACTAAACTTTTAATTAACTACTGAAGAAAGAGTCACTCGTTTTGTGGAGCATCATGAAAGTAAGTAGGTTTTTATGATTTCTTTGTTCAGTGAACAAATCTTTTAATTTAAGTGTGCATTTGTTTTATGGGTGACGGCGACACCCGGTGGACTTTTTGAGTACTTCATCATTTTAATCTGAGCGTCTCTGGTAGAGTTCAAAGCACAAGAGGAGAATGTGTGCTTGTTCTCTATGCGTTTGACAGATTTACAGATAATAATTCAAGGTTTGTTTATTTTAATCCCTACAGAAATTGTTCCGCATTCCATTGCTTCCTAGATTGCATCAAAAAACTTATTTCCCAGGGAGTTTCGTACACGGAATATTTCACTTTAGAGTTGTTAGCATTCTGTTAACCTTGACAAATTACGTAATCGCCTTTTAAGCAGTCACAGCATGAATGCATATTCATTTGCCTTTTCAGTCAATATACTTTGCGCATGCACTGTACTGCTACAGTACTGTATTTATGTATATTTATATATGCATTTTACATCCCATGCACATTTGTATTTTACTGCTATTTTGAAACAGAACTTTTCAGTATCTGTATATATTAGATGTGTTAAAACTGAAAGACTTTTAAACACACACACACACACACACACACACACACACACACACACACACACACACACACACACACACACACACACACACACACACACAGAAGGAAAGTTTCCACTTTACTTAGAAAAATAATTTTAATGCCTTGAATAAAATAAAGCAAATTCCAAAAATAAAAAGTAACATGCATATACAAATATGCAGAGTAGCTATGCAAAGTGCATAAAGAAGTAGGATATTATTATGATGAATTATTCTTTTGAGAACATCTTTTTGATCCCAGAAGTTTTGGAATTATACTTTTGAATGCTTTTTCCTGATTGCTTGCACTTTATCCCTGAAAAACAGAAAAACAGAATCATTAATATTAAAAATGAATTGCAATGTTATTAAGAACAAGAAATGGCACCACATTTTGTTTATTAATTTATCCACAGCATACAATTATTTTCAGACTTACCTCAGTTTACGGATGTTGTCCATTACCCAGATTTTTGAGGGGTCTGTGCAAATATTCCGGCCTCCATTTGTGTGGAATCTGTGTGATGAAAAGCACCTCTTGGTTAGTGTTTTAAATAATGAATCCATTACATGGTGTGTGTGTGTGGTGTGTGTGTGTGTGTGTATAAGAGGCTTCTTATGCTTACATTACAGCGTTGATGTTACATTTTCCTTTTATGGTCTGAATGGAATACCCTTTGATAACTGCCATATAACGTATTACTGCTTTACTGTACTTTCTGCAACATGCTGTAAACACAACAATATGAGCATGTTAAAACCTGCTGCAAGAAGAGGAAGCTTGTGCTGGAGAGCGTAAAGTTTGTGTACATTTATTACACCATTAATACATCAAATGACCCACACATTTGACCATTGCATTTGACTTTCCCGTGATCTTTCCTGTTGTTTTTGATTACTGAATGCAATTATTTATTTATTTTAGATTTACACCTATTTGCTAATGAAACGTTTCAACCGAATTTGGAAACGTTGGAAAGAACCAACTTAAAAAGTATGATTTGCTCACAAATCTAACATCACCATGGCTTGCAAACAGTTTTGTTCTACAAAAGAGCACTCTTGATGATTAAATATTTAATATCTGAGAATAACTAGACAATTTATTTGCACAATAGAAATGCTCATGCCATTTCAAGTTTTCCAAGTCTGGATGCACAGTTGTAAAATACCCTTATATTTTCAGGTTTTGCATGACTGCGAGAACCCTGAAAACAAGGCGTGTAGATATGGTTTGAATAATGGTTCAATTAATATGGTTGTAACTTTTAAACGGATATATCTTGGTATCATAAAAGCAAGGAAAGAAAGTGCCATGTACCACCTACACTCATTAAGCTGACAGACTCCAAGCTTTTTACATTTATCTGGAAGAACAAACCACAGTATATTAAAAAGGAGATAATATGTTGGTCTTTGAATTGTTGATTGAATGTTTTAGATTTTAAGATTTCCAATATTATATTTAAAGTTAAATGGTTGCATAATTATCTTAAAAATAAACAAAGTATGGTATATAATTCCAAATCTTATATTTCAAAAAGTAGGCGGTAGAGAGTTTTTATTGAAATGTGATTTTGATATTAATAAGATTCCCATAAAACCTGCAAGTTTCCATAAACAGGCTTTACTTTTTTGGATGCTAATGTAAAGTCATAATTTATCACCCCATAAATGCATAATTTGGAATAATAGATATAAAAGTGTTAGAAACAAAACACTTTTTTTAATAATTGGCTTGAAAAGGGAATTATTTGGGTTAAGCAATTGATTAAAAGTGAGGGTATATTAAACAGTTATACTGAAATTATCAAAATGTATCATTTGCCAGTTGAACCTAGCCAGTAATTAAATGTATGCAATTCCCAGGGACATTTTGAGACTTTTAGGGTATGACAATAGTCGTTTATTAGTTGTTTAACCTTAATAGCTTAAAGATAATATGGGCAAACAAACTCGTGAATTGTACATTTTGTAAAAGTCTTTTGGAGAGAGATAGAAATGTATTTCCTAAAAGACGCTAATACTGTTGTTAATTTTGAAGAAAGTGACGTAATGTTAAAGTGTTTCTCAATTGATGAAAAAAAATCTAGTATTTATATGTGATTTAATCATTTTTATGGCTCGTTATGATGTACATAAAGCCAAATGGATTGGAAAAAATACCTGTATTTGAACAATTTAAAATTGACATTAAAACATATCTGGAAACTATCTCCAAAAGTAGAAATCTGAAAGCAATAGAAAGAACTATCCAACTGTTTATTATGCATACGTTTCTCATTTAATGTATTTATTATTATTATTTATTTATTTATTAAAATTTTTTCAAGTAATTTTCTCTGTAAGCCCCTGACATGTTTTTGCTGTATGTACACTTGTTTGTACTTTTTGCATTGTTCTAAATAAAATAAATAAATGGTACTGTACAGGCAATAAGTCAGATATACTTACACAGAGCTGAGGCATCCGTACAGATTACACTGAGAGCTGTAATAATCAGGATGATCGTGGTAGTTGAGATTTGAGCCATTCTCTGTCTCTGTCTCTGTGTGAGTGTGATGCTCAGGGCAATAGTCAGATGAGAAATGTGTCAGGTTTGTGATTGCAGCCTTATATCAAAGCCTGGGCCTTGAAACAACCCATGTGGGTTTTCCATGTACACGTAAACACAAGCACGTTTGTACATATTTGTAATTTGGAAAACTGAAGCCACAATGACATCTTATCTGTCCTGTCATTCAAAAAGGTGCAATGAGGAAGGAGATGAAGGAAAAATGGCCAACGGAAAACACAGAACAGAATGGCTAACATTCTGTTAACATTACTTCCCTGAAAGAGACATAGTTGAATGGTTTCCTACTCTGCAAAGAAACAATGCTGGAAATTCCAGAAAGGCTGGGTTTTAGGTACAAAGGAAAGGTCACTGGAATAAAGAAAAAAAAAAGAAAAGAATAAAGCTCAGGACCATGCAGATATTTGCAAATAATGAAATAAATATAAATGAAAACGTAAATGAATAAAAAAAAAAAAAAAAAAATCTTGTTTTGGATCTTTGGTCCAATTTACTTAACACTAATGAAATTTGAGATTCATATGTTTATGTTATATAAATCAAAATAGATGAATGAAAAACTGTGTCACATCAAACAATCATTTAATACTTAAGTATCACACGCTTAAACAACACAGCTGCGCTTCCAACTAAAATGTCCAGCAAAACGTCAGACTAGTCAAAAACTGGGAAAAGATTGGAAAACTGGTAAAACTGATCAGAAAAAAATGACTAAACACAGGACAAACAAACAAAAAAAACATAATTGGAGAGCTCCACACCGGCCATCTGTGGCGCCATCTTCTCTACATGATATCACGTTAAACCCCCTTGAGGCCTTTTACCCCAAGTGAGGGAGCCTTTTATAAAACTGAATTTCAATCGAAACAACCTTCTGATTCCGTATATTTTCACACAAATTATGTTGCTCCATCAATATTCAATAAAAAAAAATATATATATTTTTTTTACCTAGATACATTTTGTAACCATAAAAAAAGCCAAATTTACTTTAGGGGTGTCTTTAGCCCCATTGTACCCTATATATACCTATACACAGTTATACACAGTGTATATACATATATATATATGATATATATATATATATATATATATATATATATATATATATATGTATGTATTTATGTATGTGTGTGTGTGTGTGTTAGTGCTGTCAGCATTAATGCATTAATGTATGCGATTAATTTAAAATGTTTAACACATTATAATTTTTTTTTAATCTCGATTAAGGCATGTTGAAATTATTTTCTGACTTTTTATTCAGCTCCATGTGAGTTCTTCTGAACACTGGTTAAGGGGCAGAACCCTTGCGATGTGTGTGACAGATGTAAGAACCTTCAGAGAATGTTTCAAATAAAATCTAATAAAAACAAAATGAGAGAATTAAGTTTTATGGTTTTCAAAGTAAGCTCCGTAAGTGTTCTATGAATGTAAAGGAAATGTCCTGCTTGACACAGGCTTTCAGGATACTATAAGAGTGAAAAACATGACACAAAACATTCCAGGCAGAAGATCCTAAAGAACTATATGTAGTGTGTTATGGTCTAAATATAGACTGCTTACCTATAATAAAATAAAATACAATGCAATATATTATAATATAATTTAAAGAAGGAACTCTGGGTAGTAAAAAAAATTAACAGACTTGTTTCGCACGAGATTTGATTGCAAATAGAGTAAAGAAAAGCATTCATTGGCCGTCCACTGACTTTGTTCTCAAGGAATTTGATTGACATTCTTGACAGTATATGACAGTAGTTGACTTGACTTGAAATAAAATCAGATAATTCAACATATGGTGTGATTGCCAGTTCATACATAGATATGGAAGTGGTCATGGTTTAAATACTTTGTTCAAGGATGTACCAATGCCTCTGACTTGGGGATTTTTGTAACCAGGAACCTTTTTTCCTTTTTTTTTTTTCCTGTGTGCATGGATAATGAATTATATTGTTTCATAATAGCTTTTAGTATAACCACATGCTAAATTATCTAAATGTTCAGTGGTTGTCCTCATTTTGATATGCTAGTGTGTGGTGTCCTGTGTGGGTGTAACTGAATTTGGTTTGTACAGATTTTCTAGGTCATGATGTTTTATGTAACCCATGTCCTAAAATCAAAGGGCGAAATAGGTCAAAAGAGCGAGATCAAAACCTTACAGTGTGCTCTCAGCACTTTATCTTTTCCCTTCAAACCCACAAACTTTGCTTTACTTTTACTGCATGACACCAATTAGTGCCACAGCTCACAGTGGTGCTTTTACTAAAACATCCTCTTGATCAGTGGTTCCCAACCCTGTTCCTGGAGGCCCCCCAACAATGCACAGTTTGTATATCTCCCTTATCTGAAAAACCCAAATCAGTCTTGGAGTCTCTACTAACCAGCTGATGAGCTAAATATTCAAAATGTGTAGTGTTGGGGGTCTCAAGGAACAGAGTTGGGAAACACTGCTCTAGGTGAAATCATGTATACCTCCAGGCTTCAAAGAGGCATTAACCACATTAACATTTTGAGATATTTAGATTTTTGTTAACTTCTATAAGGGAGGCTTGTGTTGATAAAACAGGGGAGTGTTTGTAGAATTGTCATACTGAAATATTATTTTCTTTCATCAGATGATCTGATTTAGGCTGTGATAAGACATTTACATTTATGCATTTGGCAGACGCTTTTATCCAAAGTGACTTACAGTGCCCTTATTACAGGGAAAATCCCCCCGGAGCAACCTGGAGTTAAGTGCCTTGCTCAAGGACACAATGGTGGTGGCTGTGGGGATTGAACCAGTGACCTTCTGATTAACAGTTATGTGCTTTAGCCCACTACACCACCACCACTCCAGTCATAAGACAAGGATTTCCAGGAAAGGCAGATGCCTTAGAACACTGAATTTTAGTCCAGATGTGAGACATTTTTTTATTAATATATTTTAATTTTGTTACAAATATTATTTTGAAAGTGGACATTTAGAAATTCACTGTCAGAAATGTTTTATTGTTTAAGGTATTGGCCATCACTGGGGTAGTACCATTGTTTTGGATACATATGTGTACCCTTAAGGAGACAAAAAGGTAGGGTATTTTTTGTTGTTCACAGAGGAACAAAATATGTACAGTAAATCTAAAGGAACACAATAGGCCCTTAGGGTATAATTACTGTATGTACCCAAATCAAGTTACACATTTTAACAAGAGGTACAGAAAAGGTCCCCTTGAGGGT